>NC_056750.1:632914077-633214077 GCF_019279795.1 Protopterus annectens
GGGAAGAGTGAGTGATGGGAGGTGAGAATGAGCTGCTGCTACCAGCTCACTCCCTCCTTGGGCAGAGAGGTGGCTCAGACCACGGCAATGCTAACATCTACTGGACAGAAAGATGTACAGCATGCAGTTTATAGGCCAAGAACATGCACCTGGTACAGCTAGCCTGCATCCATGTGGTAACCTTCATGGAGCACATACGGGAATTCACACACTCACAGGGAAAGGCATAGCAGATCTTTCTACCTGTGAGCATGGACATCAAATGCAAGGGGAGGATTTAAGGCCAGTCAGGATGATGGCCCCACTGATGATAAATAAATAGACATGGTCAGGTCAGGGGCTAGATGGTTGACAGACGCAGGGATAGAAAAAGCATTCAAAATATTCTGCAGTGTATGTTAACTACACCAACCCTCCCCCCAGCACATATACTTGCAATGACAACATTTTGGCTTAATACATTATTCTTTTACTTTTAATTTGCATTCATATATACCTTAAACTATTATCATTTTTTCATTCAGCCTGTTCCCAAAGAATAAGATACCAAATGGTTAACTTTGAAGTGCACAGTATTTCCAGCCTTGCTTAGAAGTCCCTTGAAACAAGTCCAGGCCTCCCTAGATGACCTGACTTTTAACATTTGAGAAATGCTGCACTATAAAAAAAACTAAACTACAATATAACTGACTTTTAAATTACTGCACTGCAAGCTATACTTTGCTGTGTCATTCTCAAGCTGAAGAAAACTAAATTCATGTTACTTTTAATATGTTATTGTTTAATGCAGAGAAAATATTTTTGTCTTTGGCTGGGGATCCATCCATCCATCCATCCAACCACAACCCACTTCTCCCATTTTTGTACATGGGGGTCAGGGTGTTACTTCAACAGTGGCAATCATCTACAGCCAAGGTTTATAGCACTGGGTGGCTAGCCCTGCGGCAGTATTTCTTCACATCACACTCTAAACATGCACGTTCACACCTTTGGCCAATTTAGAGTATCCAATCCACCTAATGCATGTCTTTGGAATGTGGGAGGAAGCTGAGGCACCCAGAGGAAACCCATGCGAACACAGGTAAGACATGCAGACTCTGCACTGAAGGCATCCCAGCTGAGAACTGAACCAGAGACCCTCTTGCTCTGAGGTGACAATGCTATCTGCCATGACACTGTGCCACCCCAATACAGTTGTGCAAGTTTGGTTAAGAATATTAAAGCAAATTTAACTTTACAGAGTGAGTGTGTGTGTGTGTGTGTGTGTGTGTGTGTGTGTGTGTGTGTGTGAATGCACACATGAGTTAGAGGCCTACAGAGATTAAAGATGTCACATAGGGTACACAATACAGGCACGTACACACTAGAGGTGTGGATTAAAAATGCAGTAGTAGTGCGATTATCTACACATAGTGAACTTCCAAAATGATCACATTATATCCTTTGAGACATCAGCCCTTTAAACTAGCTTCCCCATGTTAAAAAAAGGTAAAATGCTTAGCCAGAGAGACAACAATATTCTTGATTTCTATTGGATAAATCTGTCTCATAAACAGCAGCTTGTTGATATTTTCCCACCAAGCAGTAAAAGTGGCAACCACTGCCTTTAATTTGATCTTCCAGTTCTATATTCTAGTTCAGTAACTTCATCACAGCTAGTTAAGAAATATGAACTTCTAAACAGACAATACAATGTAACAGCTATCATGAAAGATATGCAATAACATGTTATATCTCCAAAAGTGCATAGCTTAATTATCTAATTCAGCCCTAAAATATATTAAACAAAGAGTACAGCATAAACTATCATCTCAATATGCCATCCTACATATAAAATATCTGGCACTTGTTTCATGTAAAAAGAAGGGCCTATAGAAAAGTGAGACAAACAAAATTACAAAAAATATACATGTTTTTATTTAATCAGCTGCAGTATAATTTAAGGAAAGCAGTAAACTATTCAAAGTGAAAAAAAGTATTTCATTGCATGTAATGGAGAAATGAAAATATTATGCACTTTTGTTTAAATACTTGAACCAAACAAAAAAGTAAATGCACTCAATATACACCAGAATTACAACATGACAACCAGCTACTGACCCCACTAGTAAATAAAGTTGTCTTCATCTCTCTGCCAACCTTACTGGTGTGTGCTATCCCTAACCTTAACCTTAATGCTTTACCTTACTATAGAAAAAAAAACTTTCCATAACAATACCACTGTTTAGACCAACCATGTCCTATGGTACTGCTATGGTTTAGGAGTTTTTGTTTATTTTACTCAGTTTATAACATAAGATGATCAAAGAAGTAGAGTGGCTGTTTTCTGTGATGTCAGTATGTGTGTGTGCATGTCATTTCATCTAAAACTTAACTTATCTAAACCTATTGCATCTAAAATAGCAAAAACTAAAAAAAAAACATTTTTGTGCATTATAAAATTAGGTTTGATCATTGTTATGACTTTTCTTTAAAATGTATAATTAATACTGCAGTTGGCTTTATTACAATGTACTGCACTAGCTGGTGGTGCAATTCCAGTGTTTTTTCCCTTTCATCCACTGTAGTGCGACCATGGAGTTGTTATAAATAAGTTGGAGGGATGTAGTTTTTATGAGTTTTATTGGTTTAGATGAAATGAGTTTAGATACACTTTACATAGGAAAAATAAAATACTTTAGACTAGTTGTTACTTTCAAATTAGAATTTATAACAAAAACAAATTATAAGATAACACAAGTAATCTGGAAGAAATGATAATTCGGTCAGGATAAATTTTGAAGAAAAATTGTAACTTATTAAAATTATTTTTATCCATATTTTTATATACTTTTACTTTCAGCACAAAGACACAGCTGTTAACCATCTTATAGACATAAAATAAACAAAGAAACTCTATTAGAATTATATTACAGCTTGGGGAAGTGAAGGGATTGGGCTTCCAGTCACTGAAGATATGTATTCCATTTATAAAGTGATAACCTGCTGAAATGATAGTAGAATTTAAATATCTTCCTTTGCATGGCTGATAAGTTTAAGATTAAAGATTCACAGATCAACCTAATTAATTATACCACGTTTTAGTAGAAGATATCTATATTCAATACACAGTGTATTCCCTTTAGATGCTGTAACTGGACTAACAACTTAAATTTTTTAAATTATATTTAGAAACATCTCCTGTATTTTTTATGTTTCTTTATCTTCAAAATGAGTAATACACTGGATTTTTAAACAATCAATAAATATAAAAAAAATCACTGGGGAGGTAAAGGTTTAATCTAGCAGTTTAACTGCCTAGAAAATCTAAGAATATTACCATAATTAGGACACATGCAAAGTTTAATATTGGCAGAGGTGACTGCTTATAAATGCATGTACATTTTTTTCTTGAATCAAAAGATGAAATGACCTTAAGGAAAGAAAATACTCACATTACTAAATTTGCTTATTTTGATATTAAATAAAAGTTACAAATAATGCATCTCAATACTACATACATTATTACTATCTAAAAACTAGTATCACAACCACTTCTGGAAACATCATAAAAAGTTGGTCACATCCAAATTTAACAATAGAGGAGAATGCTATAATATTAAGATTCCCTGCAGGAACCATTTTCTCTTTTGTAGAGTTTACTTACTAGGAACTTTATTCACACAGTCTTTTATTCATCTCTGTTTCTTAAAGGAGATGTTCTGTTTTACTCATCTCATGATATTACTATAAAGTGATCAAAAGTATCATTAACTGAATGAAGATAAGTTATGAAGAAGTCTTACTGATAGCATAAGGCAAGGTACTAAACTTTTGTTTTAATAGTACTGTGTACATTAAGAGTACTTTTATTTTTAAATTCTTAATTTTCATGCTTCCTAGCCATTTGTTTTCATGTTTCTTAGCTAGTAATAATGTATATAGTATTGAGATACATTATTTATAACTTTTGTTAATTAATACCAAAGCAAGCAAATTCAGTGATTTGAGTATTTTCTTTCCTTAAGGTTGTTTCATCTTTTGATTCAATAAAAACATTATATGCATTTAAAAGCAGTCATCTCTGTCAATATTAAACTTTTTGGATTGTTTTCTATTTTTTTTAAGAATTAATAGGGTATCAGGCAAGCAAGGTGGTGAAGATTTTAACATTTCACAGCCAATCCAGTTTATGCTACCCTTTTAGATATCTTTACATTTTCTGCTTGATAATATTTAGAGGCTTTCTAAGAAAAGTGGACATATATGTTAATATGACAATACAGTGCAGAAAATAGTTGGGACATCAGGAGTCCTGTAAAGCTAAACCATAATGTTTACATATTCAAAAGAAAGGACTTGCACTGAGTCTTAGTAAAACTACCAAATCCATTTGGTACTAGCACTGATCCTTGTGTTATTAACGGCATCCCTTTTAATGACTTGCAGGCATTATTTAATACCTCTGGAAAATACACAAATTCAGGTCCAAGGTATGTGATAACCTGTATAGAGTATTAAGAAAAGAAGATTCTACACAGGCTGTAACATCTACTTTACCATGAATAACTTTACTTTTAGATTAGGTTATGCCTGTGGTGCAGCTGTAGATCTGGAGGGTTAAACTTTATTTGTTAAAAATGTATATAGTTTTGTGTGTGTCTTCTAGGTTAATAAGGAGTTGAGATGTTTTGAAAAAACATGTTTAGTTTTTTGTTTGAAGGTTTTCATTAAAGCAAAAAGTCTTTAGAAATGTGACATAAGTTCAAATGGCGATGAGAAGAAACAATTGTGTAAAAGATCAGCTTGTCAAACATTATTTATTTATTTTATTTATTTTATATTTGTTTACCGGGAATATCTGACTGGGCCAGGAGTCCGTTTTCAGCAGAGGCCTAGGGAGAAAAGCTCCGCAAACAAAAAATATATTCAGTACAGAAATGGTTGATTACAAACACAGAAGAAAAACGTTAAAAAAAAAAAAAAACAAACAAAAAAAAAATGCAAGGCTCCAGTTAGACAAAAAAAGCTATAAACATAATACAGCATGTGAGGAATCTAACATAGTTTAGAGAATAACAAATACAGAATTTTTTTTATAATAGCAGAATAACTTTACAGTGCAGTAGACATTTCAACAACAGTTATTTTGTAAAATCTGAGCATTACGCATACAAAAGAAAAAAACATAGGGGATATTACTGTATGTAGAAAGACAAGAAAGGATGTGCATGCATGTAAGACAAAAGTTGGAAATATACATTCAAAAAGCTGTTATGCATAACAAATAGGAAAATAGCTTTCTATCACAATGTCTACTCTATCTATAATATATTGGAATGTAAATGGCCTTAACAGTTGTAGACAAAAAGAAAAGTGTATTAAATTGTATTAAGAAATGCAGAGTGAAAACAAAAATGCTGCAGGAGACACACTTGTAAGGAAATAAACATGTTACTTTGACAAATAAAGAATTTTATGATGAATAGTCAGCAGAATATCAGGGTCAAAAGAAAAGGGTTGCAATAATACTAATTGCCAGAAGGGCTCAATAGTGATAGAAGAGGAAAAAAAGACAATAATAGTAGATTTGTGATAGTAAGTGGCTACTGGTAAGGGAGGAAGATTACTTTGGCATGTATTTATATTACACCAAAAACTGCTATTAGGGAGATTAAGAAAGTTTTGTGAGAAACAATCAGCTTTTGACAGGGAATATTCCTTACAGGTGGGGACTGGAACTTGATTCCAATAATGAAGATGAACCAGGTGGACCTAGAGGGTAAAATTTAAAAAAAATGGTAGATTTTTGAAGAAACTTATAAAAGTATTTAGTAAGGAAGATGTGCATTCAGCAGTGGGAACTCAAAACAAAATTTACATATTATTCAGCAAGGTACAATCACTGAGCTAGAATAGATAGAAGTTATATTTCACAGGAACATGCACATTTAATCAAAATCTTTGACACATGTCCATTAACGTTTTATATCATGCACCAATAAAAGCTAAGCTAAAATGTGAAGTAATGAAGTAACAATGAGACACTGGTGCTTTCCCACCTACCTGTTAAAAAGAGAGGAATTTAAGGAAATGTAGTAGAAATTATTCAAGAGTTATTACGAAACATAAAAATATTCTCGGAAGGAGTAGCTAGTGAGTGGGCTAAAATGGAATGGATTTAAAAAATAGGAAATAAATAAATGAGAAAGAGGTATGGCTAAGAAGTAATATAAATTATTTAGAGGGGCTGACAAAGGCTAGACTACTGAAATATAAGGATACTCTCACAGAACATCATCAGGAGCAACTGCAGAGTGCTAAAGAGACTATAAGGGAGTATCTGAACACTATGTATGAGTTAAAAAAGATTGCAATTAAGCAACTATTATTTGATATCAGCTCCAGAGCACAAACATTTTTAGCACAGCAAATTACTCAACAGAAAGTAAAAAGGGTTGTTGCTAAATTAGAGAGCCTAAGACAAAAAATAACCAGAGATCCTGTAGAGGTATTACAGATATTTCTGAAATTTTATGAACATTTGTATAAAACAGAGGAATGTATAAACCAAGACAGAGCACAAATGGAAATATTTCTGTAAGACTTACTTATACTAAGATTAGAAGAAGACGAGGCTAAATAACTAACAGTTCAGATAGTGATGTATAATCAATCTGCAGGGAAGTCTCCAAGAACACATAATATTCCTCTGGAAGTTTCATGGGAAGAAAGTGATAAAGATTATTTTGATTAATAGTATTTTAAAAGGAGGGGAAGCACCAGTATCTTGGAAGAAAGCTGTGGTGGGTATATTATCCAAAGAGGGTAAATACCCATCAGACCCAGCCTAATATAGACTAATTTAAATTTTAAATCATGATTATAAAGTGTTTATGTCTATAGTAGCTACAAGAATGGCAAAGGTGTTGCCAAAATTGATAGATATAGAACAACGAGGATCCATAAGGAAGCAGAATATAAAAATATGCCACTGTTGTTGGTATGTCTTGATACAGAGAAAGCATTCAAAAGAGTAACCTGGGTTTTTATGAGCAGGGCAATGGAAGCATGTGCATCCCTTGATGCAATAATAAGGTTAGTTAGGATATGTTAAGGCTTGGAGGCAAGAATTAAAGGGCAACAATGGGATTCTATTATTAAATGCTCAACTTTTCAGTCTTTGTTCTCCCTATTTACTTTCCCTGCTATGAATAAACAAAAATACAGCATTTAAAATATTTTAAATTGACTGTTTCTCTCCACTAGAACAGCACCTTACTGTACTATGATGGTTTCACTTTAAAAAAACTTTTTTCCCACCCTTGCTGCAGTCTCCAATTCACTGATGTCATCAACACCACTGCATTCAGGTAGTTTTCTGGCCATTTCCCCTCCCCAAATTTACATCACCACTACTATCCTAACAACCCACCCATGCTGTGATGTCACAGCTCCCTGGTCCTCCCACTACCCATACAGAAAATAAAGGCTAGAACAAGGAAACAGTACATGAGTCAAGTCTCCTGCTGTGAGCTGTCAATTACAGCAGGTAAGAGCTCAAATTACCCATAGCACTTTGACAGCTTTGGACGTTAAGTGTGAAGGGGGTGGGAGATGAGTCAAACTAGTACAAACAGGCTTCACAAAAGACTGCAGTTTAGTCATTCTAAAAAGAAGCAGCAGTAAAAAGCACTTTGAAAGTCTGTTTTGTGGCATTTGCACTGTGTTTTAAGTAGTCACTGAACAGCATGAAATGTTACTTAAAACTGACTAAAAGACAGCAGTGTATGCATGTAAAATAAATGCAGTGACATGAGCTTTAGGAAGAAAGAAGCCTGCGTGATGTAAGTTTTTACAGACAAACACTGCATTGTGAGATACCTAGAGGCAGACTAAACAATCAAAATTACTTCAAGATGCCACTCCCCATGTGGTCAGACTGATAAATTATGTATAAAAAATATTTAAAAACCTGTAAATAGTCCCAGAGAGGTGTTAAAATGTAGGAAACACCAAAGCATGATGAAATAAACATGTTTTTTGAGTCTGTGGGTGCGGTTTTCCTTTGAAGTAGGATGGTTCCCCACCAATAACATATGTTTGAGCAGAGTAGCCAGGCAGGAGTAACCTCTTTCTCTTTGTTCTTTGCATTATATTTATTGGCAGTGACAAAGAAAATAAAGTCTCAAAAGTTCAAGGATATAATTGGTATGGTAATCAAGAAAAGTTGGATTTATTTGCAGATGATCTTTTTTTGTACTTGATAACCCCAGAAAGGACATGTCAGTGTTGTGGAACATTTTTTATACAATAAACATCTTTATTCAGCTACCACTTATGACATAGGCAATCATACATTTGTATAAATGAAAACAAACCATACTGATATATTTTCAGTTATAAACATTATACATCACATATAATTTTCTGTACATTCATTGTCAGTCAAGCATTACATGTCTCATTCCGCCTGTAAAACATTATTCTGCATGTATTGATTCCACGATTCTCATTTTTCTATGCAATTTCATCCTGCCCTTGTCTAAAGATCCCACTTTCTGTTGTTTTATCTCTGTTAAAATATTCATTACATCTAATACGGTCGGTTTAGATTGCGATTTCCATTTTGTAGTAATTGCTTTTATGGCAGCCACAATAATTATACTTACCAAGACCTTATTATGTCTAGGCAATACCAATTCTGTATCACAGGTAAAAAATAATTTCCTTAGTTACATCAATTTGCTCACCCAGTATTTCTGACAGAGTAGTCTGCAGGGAATTTTTAAAGTTTACCAACTCATTACACTCCCAAAAATATGTTTCCAGTTACCTCTTTCTTCATCATCACATCTCCAACATTTGCAATCTACCTGAAGAAAAATTCTTTGGAGTCTACTTGGGGGTATAAAAATACCTATGTAAACACGTCCAAGCAAAGGTCCTAAATCTTCTAGACTTTGTTGCATAGTGCATATCATACATGTATCCCCCATTGTTTCTTTGTAAATTGCTTATCCAGTCTCTCTTCTCAATCCTTAAGAACCTCTTCTGATTGATTACTATAGTTATCAGGCAATATGTTATATGCTCTAGCAATTATCCCCTTTTAACAGCAGTTTCCTTTGAATATTTTACTAAAACCTCTACCAGTGCTGGTCTTTCACTTAGTATCCCCATATTCCTTTATCTTTGCCTACACTCTGATATCAACCCTTGAAAGGGAAGGCAATCTTCCCATTTTGTTACCTTTCCCTCTATAATTATTGGCTCCCAGTACCCTTGTTCCTTTGCCAGTTTTCTCCAGTAAATTTCAGGTCCCTCTTGTCTATTCTCTAAACCCCTAACTGTAGTCATCTGTACCAGCAGAATGTCCTTTCTTCATGCCTATGTTGACTTAGTTCTTAGAATATGCTCTGCTACTTTATGAATACAATATTCTGTATGATTATTGTTGTTCTACTTAAGGATCTGCATTAAAATTCCAGTCTCTCCTTCTTTCTTGAGCTTCTCCCCTCTTTCATCATCATCCCCTTCCACTTTGAAGTATAGCTTGCTGATTGTGCTATATACAGGAACCTTAACTGTATAGCTCTGAAGTACTCCTTCAAATCAGGTAATCCAACACCCACCTTGATTTATAGGAAGGATCAATTTATCCCACTTGACTCTTGCCCTCTTCTCCTCCCAGATAAAATCCTTCAACTCTTTATTAATTGTTATTCACAACTTCTTCTCTGGTTGATAAAAACATGCTTGAATTGTGTATAAAACTAAAGGGACTAAAAATGTTTTCACTGCTTGTGTTGTGACACATTCTGAGGCAGTTTCAATCAAGTCTTTTTGGAATAAAAAAATGATTGACACTAAAAGAAAGGCTGTAGCCATAAATTATTTACTCACTCATTACAAGGTTCAGCAAAACCCTATTTATCTGACGTTGTCAATTTTCATTCTTCCTCAAAAGTTGGGTTTAGATCCAATCCTTGGATCTGACTCAGCTGTTACTAAAGCTCGTGGAAACCAAGAAGCTCTCAAACTTGTCTCCTTCACATAATACACTAGCCCTAAGCTACCTCAGATATCATTTGCCACTTTCCACTAAAGACGTGGCAGACTTAGCTCTTGAACTTTTTCAGATACGTGTTAATTATTACCATCTAAACCACTATATTTTCTATTATTCTCTAGTGTTTCTTATATTTTTTGTCCTTTACCTTTGATACAAATTGGTATTTCTTCTGTTACCATAGCTGGTAATTTTACTTTCTCTAATGTTCATACAGTGTGTACTACTTAAATTATTATTGTTAATAATTTATTTTCCTTGTCTAAATTTTGCTTAGCTCTTTTATTACCACAACTGGTAGTTTTTTCCTGCCTACTTTCTGTCTTTCTAAAAAAAACAAATCTGTTCTTTCTAAAAAATATTATCTTTGTATAGTTGCACTATAATGTCAGAAAAAGGCCCCACTGGGCTTAAAAAAGTGTGTTAAATGTGGACACAAACTACCAATGTCTGATGCCCAAACTATGTGTGTTTACTCTTTGGGGCCATTGCATCTACAAGAAGAATGTTCCATTTGTCATGGTTTCAATCCTAGGGCTTTAGATGAAAGAAAAAACAAACTCGTATTGAAAGAATTACTTCCATCTGCTTTTGGAGAGGCAATGTCTGGGGCTCAATCCCACAAAAGTAAAGAATTGAAGCTTTTGTCTCAGAAACCATCCACCTCATCCACCCCAGTTTCAGAGTCATCTAGGAAAAGACCCGAGCTGGATCCAAAAGTTCCATACCCTTGGATCCAAGAAAAAAAAAGATGGACCAAACTACTTCAGATCCGATAAAGAAGTAATCGGATCGGACTGCCTCCAGTCTTATAGCTCTTCCCAGGGCAAGATATTTGCCATCCACTGACCTGGTGCCTTCAAGGGTGCTCTCACCCTTCTTGGAACATCACCAGTCCAAGTCCCCTTCTCTTGTTTCAACTCATTCTTCATGAAGTTTCATGGAGGAAGATGTAGAAAGAACGGTGAGGAAGATACTCTCTGTGCAGATTCAGTTGGGTGTCTTATCATCCTCCTACCCCTTCAGGTCAGGAGGTCCATCCTTTGACTACACCCCCCCACTACAAGTTCCTCCTCCAATTCATACTGCTGCTTCAGAATCCCTGGATCTAAGCATTCCGGATCTGTCTGGCTCAGATCTGAAGCTACTCTTATCTTTTGATCCGAAGCTTACTCTGAGTGCTCTGGTTCAGCCAGATCAAGAGGGTTCTTGGAGCAAATGTTTCCCTGTCAGATCAGAGGCATTTGAGTTGACTCTAAAGTTGTCAGAGCTATCTCTGTATCTTATAGCCTCTGCACTGGATAGCTTGGCTTTGGCTTCCTCCTTGGGGAGATTGCTTTTGGGGGGGGGGCAGCAGCCCAGAAGCTTGTCTTCTCAGCTCGGGGGTCTTCTCAGTTTCTGGGGTGATCAGCCTTCAAGGTTGTGAAGAAGGTGTTTTCTGCTCTGGCAGAATGGACGGATCCAACCCCCTTGGACCTTCTACCTTGATGTCTCTGCACGTGTAGCCTTATCATTTATTACCACAGGGATAGCCAGTCTGAGACCCCCAGGCTTCCCAGCAGGGTATTACAATTTCTACTGATACCACACCGGAACATCCCACTGAGGAGGTCCCCAGGACGAAGTGCAACCTGAAGCACTTGGACTTTCCACAAGAGTCAGTCACGGAGGATACGTACTTCGATGAAGGTGAAAGGTCTTCATGATCACCTCATGAAGACATTTCATTTGGAGACATCCCTGAAATCCTTAAACAGAGATCTAGTTGAATGCCCAGCAACCCTTCATCATGAGGAGTCAGTATTCCCATCTACCTCTTGGGTTACTCTTCTCAGCAGGCATGGATGGAACCTGACACAGTTGAAACCATACCCAGATGACTGGACAAGATTCTGACACCACCTTCGGGGGAAGAGTTTTGGACTAAATGGGTATCCCTTTATGCCATGGTCATGACGGTGGCCACCAGAAAAGAAACTTGCTGAAGAGAGTTCCACTGTTCATCCCTCTAATAGGGAGTCTAGGGTGATAGATAGGTTTTGGAAGCATCTCTATGCTTCAGTGACATTTGCCCTAAAGTTGCTGAATTATTTGGCACATTTTACAAGGTTGCAGACTGATTTGATTAAGGAGCTGACAAATACCCTCTTGGGATCCATTACTGCAGAGGCCCAATCATTTGTGACTTCTCAGTTGGCTACCCTACAATCTATTTCAAATTCATCCATGAGGCTTATTTTGCATGCAGCCAAAGGCAGTGGGTTCAGGCATTTCCATCAGGAGATATGCCTGGATGCACTTTTGTCATTTTGCAGAGCCCTTCAAGTCTTCTTTTGTCAATGCTCCTTTTAATGGCACATCTTTGTTTGGCCCCAAAGTAAGGGACACATTATCTAAGTGTGGGAAGGATGGAAAGACCCTCTCTGCAGTGGGCATATGTTTTTCAACCCCTCAAAGATCCTTTTCTAGGAATCAATGAGGTGGTTAGAAAATGTGTTTCAGGAAGTCCCAGGGTCCTTTCCAGGACAGATGTGGAGAAATTTCCCCTAGGGTCAGAGGGGGGAAACTCTAATGGTTGATGCTGCCCCCACTGTGGAGGAGGCCCACAAAAAACAGGGTTCCAGAGATTCTTTCTCTGACAGACCTTACCAGCACTCTGAAAAGAGGCCAGATTGTCCACTTCTGGAGGCAATTGGGGGTAAATTATCCCTGCACCACAGAGCCTGGCTAGATATAACAAAAGATACTTGGGTGCAGAAGATTATATCCAGAGGTTGTATAATACCATTTTCCCTTCCACCTCTGATCCCAAGAAAAATCCCCGATGTTCCACCCAGTCAGAGGGAAGAAGGAGCAATTCAAATATAAAAGCTGCTAGAAAAAAAGAGGGCCATCCAAGAGATCCTGCCAGACCAGAGAGAATCCAGAACTTATTCAACATTCTTTTTAGTGCTGATGAAAACAGGGGACTGGAGACCATTTTTGGATCTCAGCAACATGAACAAATCAGTTCAACAGAACAAGTTTCAGATGGACACAGTTCAGTCCATTTTACCCTTTCTGGGCTAGGACGACTGGATGTGCTCAATAGACCTTCAGGATACATACTATCACATAAAGATGAACAGATGATCCAGAAGGTATCAACACTTCCAGTTTGGAGCCAGTCACTACAAGTTCAGAGCTCTGCCCTTTGGTCTCAGCACAGCCCCCAAGGTGTTCACCAAATGTAAGGTAGTAGTAGCAGCTCACTTGAGACTGTAAGGATTCCGGGTGTTTCCATACTTAGATGACTGGCTTATTACTGCTCTGACCAGGCATCAATTTATAAGGGCAAAAGATCAGGTTCTTCAGGCTTGCTCTGATCTTGGACTATCCATAAATTATGACAAGTCTCAACTGTAACCAACTCAAAGTTTGGAATTTATAGGAGCAATTTTCAGCACAAACTCAATGATAGCTTCGCTACCTCCCTCAAGAGTGCAAACTATCAGATCACAGGTCAGAAAAATAATCTGCAGTATCAAGATTTCAGCCCACTTGGTCCTTCAAGCTCTAGGATCAATGTCAGCAGTGATAACATTAGTATCTTTAACCTGATTTTATATGAGGATTCTCCTACGGATATTAGCAACACAACGGTCGATACTTTACCAACCCATGTCAACTCAGATATGAATCACTCAGACATGCAAAAGAGATCTCAGGTGGTGGATTCAATCAGATCACATTCAACAAGGCCATCCATTCATTATCATCAGCCCAAGGCCATAGTGACCATAGACGCTTCCCAGCTGGGGAGTCATTTTCTGGGGAAAACAGTCCAAAGCACTTGGTCCTCCAAACAGACCAACTTGCATATCAATGTCTTAGAGATGAGAGCAGTGCTCTTAGTGTTGCAGGGCTTCCAGGATGCTATCCCTCCAGGGACTATTGCAATTCAAAAAGAAAATATGTCAGTAGTTTGGTACATCAGCAAACAAGGAGGGACCAGATCATAGACCTTGTGCTGAGAAGCACTCAGAGTGTGGCAATGGGCGATTTCATCCAACTGCTTTCACATAGCAACGGACATTCTGGAAAAGTCCAGTGTGATAGCAGGTACATGCTTCTATCTCATGAGTGGTCTCTAAATGAGAAAGTGATGGGAATTTTTTTGTCAATGTGACCATTCTTGCTGTGATCTTTTCACTTCTCACCTAAACAACACATGCAGCAGCTATTTTGCCCTAATTCCCCCATAGGGGGAATCACCGAGGGATGCTCTACTTCATGATTGGCCCTCTGATCAACTTTATGCCTACCCACCAATCCCATTAATTCTAAAATTTCTGCAGAAAGCAGCAAGGTTGAAGAACAAAGCCATCCTCATTGCACCCACCTTACTTGCCTTGTCAAGTTTGGTTTCCCTTCCTTTGGCCTCACTTACTCCACCAACCTTGGATTCTGGATCCAATTCCAGACCTCCTGTCTCACTCATCTGGCATGATCCATCCAGACATTTCACACCTCAGGCTGACAGCTTGGTTGCTCCAATTACATTAGTAGCCAAAGAACCAATGCTCTCTTCCCTTGTCCAACATATACTTTTATCTTCCCATAAACCTTTGATATGAACATTCTATACATTAAATGGAAGTGATTCATTTACTGGACATAAAACCATGTTGTTCATTTTTCAGCTGTGATACATAACATACTCGAGCTTTAGCTTTACTTTTTAAAGAAGGAGCTAGTTTCTAAATCATTAAAGTTCAGTTAGGAGCAATATCAAATTTTCACATTGGGTTTGAAGGTTCTTCAGTAGCCTCTCATAAATTGTGCAAAACTTTCTCATGAGGCACTCTTTTTTGAGACTCCCATTTAAGGATCCTAGCCCTCCATGAGATCTCAATTTGGTACAGAAGGCTTTGATACATTCCCCCTTTGACCCAGCAGCTAAATGTGATCTTAAGTACCTTACTTGGAAAATTGCTCTTCTTGTAGCTATTACTTCTGCTACACAAATTTCAGAGATTCAAGCTTTGTCTTCAAAACCCCCATACTTGATCTTTCACAAGGTTAGAGTGACGCTATGAACACTTGCCTCCTTCCTTCCCAGGGTGGTATCAGAATCTAATGTTAATCAATCCATTAATTTACCAGTATTATTTCTAAATTTTGTAAACAAGGGTGAATACATGTTACATTTATTGGATGTTCATAGGCAATTACATTTTTAACTGCATAAAATGAAAGAGATCAGAAAAACAGACCAATTGTTTATTTCCTTTGCAGAATTGAAACTGGGTAAACCAGTTGCGAAAGTCACTTTAGCCAGGTGGCTAAATGATTGTATTTCATTTATATGTAACAAATTGGCTGTTACCTTGCCAAAACTGGTACAAACTCATTCAACTAGATCCATGGCAACTTCTTCAGTCTTTTTATCCAGAGCTTCCATGGACAATATATGTGCAGAAGCAACTTTGGCTACTCCCCATACATTTGCGACTCATTACAAATTGGATCTGGTCTCCAGGGGTGGAATATCATTTGGTTCAACTGTGCTCAGGAATATCCTTCCTTAGAGTCCACCCAGGACTGTAGGTAGTTGGGTACTCTGTCCCATCTGTTGAGGATAGAATGAAAATTGACAACATCAGACAAAGAAGTTATGTACACACCATAACATTCCATCCGTTTTGTCCATTTTCATTCTACCTCAATTTCCCACCCACCAGCCCCCATCCCTTCTGTTCACAAAAGTCTGGATGAATGAGTTCTTAGAGGGACATCACTGTACTTTATACTGATCTCCAGATACAGTTTCTTCCTTTATATGGCATGTGCACTTTCACATCTCCTGGAGTTATGTATGTTAATCATTTCCTTTCTAGTACCTTTAGCAAACATGATCTGATATAGCTTGGGGCTGGTACATGATGGGTAGGGGACAAGCTCAAGAGCTTCTTGGTTACCACGAGCTTTAGTAATGGCCAAGTCGGATCTGAGGATTGGATCCAAACTCATCTGTTGAGGAAGAATGAAAATGGAGAACTCAGATGGAACATTATGGTGAGTACAAAACCTCTTTTTTATGGGGACTAGATAAGTTGAAGTATTTGGGAGTTTGAATTAAAAAGGCTTCTGTTATGGCAGATAAGCATATGTGGGAAAAGACTAAACAAAATAATGCAAAAACTGAGAAACTAGATGATCTCATTTATGGGTAGAGATAGTAACATATAAGCAGTGAAAATGTTCCCCCTTTAATTTCATAAACAGGTCTTGCATATTATTATCTACCAGAGGAAAAGTTGCAGATGTTAGCTAATAGAGAGTTGAAGGAATTTATCTGGGAGTGAAAGAGCGTAAGAGTTAAGTGGGATAACTTGATCCTCCCAATAGAACAATGTCATTTAGGATTATCTGATTTGAAGGGACATTTTATAGCTATACAGTTAAAGCTCATTTACAAAACACAAGCATAATGTTATAATTCAAAGTGGAAAGGGATGATGATGAAGTGGGGGTGGTTCAAGAAATAAGGAGAGCCTGGAGTTTTGGATGTAGATTCTTAAGAAGAAGAATAACCACCCCACAGAATATTATATTCATAAAGTTGCAGAAAGTGTTCTAAGAATTAAGTCAACACAAGAATGAAGAAAGATTTTGCCAATAGGGATGACTCCAAGCGGTGCCACAGAAAATAGGCAAGAGAGGGCTGGAATTTACTTGAACAATTGACAAAGGAACCAGGGTACTGAGAGAAAACAGCTAGAAATGGAAAGGTAACAGACTGGGATGAGGCCAAGAAGTTTATACTGCAGGTTAGAGACTGCATTCCCTATTAAGAACTGATATCAGAGTATAAGCACAGAGAAAGAGATATGGGCTAAGTGAAAGGCCTGCTCTGGTAGACATTTTAGTTGAATCTAGAACAGAACTTGCTGTTAAAAAGGGGATAATTATTAGGGTATATAAAATATTGAACTATAATTATAAGAATAAATCAGAGGAGATTCAAAAAGATTGGGAAGAGAGGCTGGAAAAGCAATTTGCAAAGGAACAATGGAAGGATATATGTATGTATGGCTTCCAAGCATGCAACAAAGTCCAGAAGGTTTAGGATTTTTACCTGGAGGTGTTTGCATAGATATTTTTATACCCCAAGCAGATGTCAATGAGTTTTCCCTCAAGTAGACAGCAAATGTTGGAGGTGTGATGGAGAAGAAACAGGCAATCAGGAACATGTTTTTTATTGGCGAGTATAATGAGTTGGCAGATTTAAAAAAACTCCTTACTACGTACTCTGTCAGAAATATTGGAGGAGCAAATGTCTGTCATTAAGGAAATGATTCTTTTGAGCTGGGACACAGGAAGTAAATTGCCTAGACATGGTAAGGCTTTGCTGCCAAAAAAGCAATTACTGGAGAACAGAAATTAAAATCTAAACCAACTGTATTTGAAGTAATGAATACTGAAAAAGATAAAAGAACTGGAAGAGGGATCTTTAGAAAAGGGGTGGAGCAAATTACATGGAAGCAAAAGGAATTTGTGGGAGAAATATATGCAGAGTTCAGTAGGAGTGAGATTTAAGGGAAGGCAGGAATTGAGTGATTTATGTAATGTTGGACTAAAAGACACTTGTTCTAAAAAATCATGTAATGTATAATGTGTGTAAATGGAAAAACAACAAATTTACTGAAAGAAGACACTGGGTCTATTAACACAGATTTTACTAAAGACAGTGTCTTTAAACATTTTCTGTACAATATAATTTATGGTTTTAAGCCATTATGAATAGAAACATAAAACATAAAAAGTAAATTGCAATATTAAAGAGTATAGTGAGGAGTTGGCTTACATATTACCTTTACATAAAAAGGAACTGTCCAGTCCTAGTCCCGGTGTTCTTTACAAATCAAAATGCAACAAGATGCCATTTTTAACAGGAATAAACACATTCTCAGAGATTCCCTGGAGATCCACACAAATGGCAAAGAGGAAAACAAACAACACTATCAACAGGACAGAATCAATCAGAGGGAAAACAGACCATCTATTATGGGCACAATTATGTGGAAGTAGTGAGTCCTAGGTGGGTTATACTTAATGGATAGTGAGAAATACAAACAATTATTACTGATATTAAATGATGAATTTCTACAAGAAGGTGGGGAGCAAGGACATTAACTTTGCATACCAACACATTGACCTTCTGCTGTTGGATTTATTGCACAATGAATTAATACATTCTTATACTTTTTAGTTTTTAAAAGATTAACATCCATGTTTTGGGGTTATGTTTGGTATTCCCAAATTATGTAAGGCACTGACAGGACCCTCCTTTTATACCAGTGGTCTTTGTCTCAAAAAGTAAGACAAACTTGTCAATGTATTTAGAGAATAACTGAGAAAGCTACCCCAGGTGTCACCATTTCATTTATAAATAAATGGGAATGCAAAGACTGAATAAATGTTTTTATATACCGACAATTAGTATAGCTTCTCTTTACACTGTTATGCCCCAAGAAAAGTGTGCGGGGTATATTAGAGCTTTATTATCAGACATAACTATCTTTACAAATGGTGAGATTTATACATTATATTCTTTGTTGTAGTAAGTTCTGAAGTGAAGAAATGTCCAACAAATAAGGGGTATAGCAATATGGATGGCACTAGCCTTCACTTTCATTAATTTAGTATTAATATATTGAGAATGCACAGTTGCAATAAAATTATAGAGATACAAGTTTGTGAAAGATTCCAAACATTTTGTGAATGATATTTTTTTTTAATCTGCAAGAATACTGAGGAAAGTTATTATGAAAAATTAATTGAAAGAACAGATATTTAGAATTTGTATAATGGTATTACAGAGTACATTTAATTTCTAGATGCAGCGGTAATGCATGATTGCGTTAATTTTAGGTTTGATTCTACAATATTCAGAAAGGAATATTTTGCAAATACTCTACATGAGGACAGTTATCACCCATAGTATATGAAACAAAATGTCCTAATAAAAGATGTTTCTGGAAAGGTGTTACAAAGAACTAGTGACAGACAAGATTTTTAAAAACGAGGAGGAAGAGATTAGGGAGGCAGTATATTCTTCCCTTTTGAAAAATACCAGTACAAAAGATATAAGCTTTCTTAGGCTTATCAGTATCCTCCATCTCACTTCTAAAGCTGTAAAGGAAATTGTGAATGATAATTGGAAGACCTTGATGGAAAACTGACTGAACAAATCTGAAGTCATTCCTAGAGTTCAATAGAGAGTATAGCAAGGGAAATGCAGTCCCATTAAATAGAAAGGCAGTTCGAACTTATCCATTTGGCGTTTGTAAATATTCTGAAGATCTTAATGAAGAAACATCTCTTATGTTGGCCAGTTTGCACAAATCTATAGTGGTTAAGAAGAGAGACATGACTGTAATAAATGAAGCATCCATATGAGCAGCATGCCTTGTGATTGTTTTTACATGGCTAAGACCATGATAAGACATTCATAAAGGATACATGAACACTGTCACAATATTTGAAATAAAGCTGTAGTAAAGACTCTGTTCAAGTACACTCTAATATGTTCCAACTTTAAGAAGATTTTACTGTTTGTTGTGACAGTGATTGAATCTTGGGGTGGGGGTGATCTAAATGGCCCATGGAAAAGAAGGAATCTGAATGATTGCTAAAGTTGAATGTGGGTCACCCCCATGAGTCCGAATGGTCACTTAAAATCTAAAATGTGTATTTAAACTGAAGTCAGTAAACTAAATACAAACATTTCTGGTAGCATCTCTTTTAAGTAAATCAATGGTCTTACATAAGTTTTTAAGAGCATATCTCATATTAATAACTAACACATTCTGAAAATTTTAAGGTGATCATATTTATATATTTTAATTGATATTTTAATATCAGTTGCTGACAGCTAAGTTTCATATAAATAAAATCTCTATGTATTCATTGGTCTAATCACTATCTTTATGCAGTTATTAGGACACACATTTAAGAAGGGAGAATTTCCTGAGGGAATTGTAAGTATACTGGTAAGACGCTGCAGTCTTTTCCTGCGTTTTTTACTGGTTTGTTTAGTTCATGTGATATTAATGTAAAATAATAAAATATGCCACTAAGTGAATGAGGATTCATTCCAAAGAAGTCTTGGGGACAGTATAAGATGAAAGCACTAAAACTTTGTTCTAATAAAGTGAGTTATTTTGTCTGTACATTAAGAATTACTATTTATTCCCAGTTTCTTGGGTTTTGTGCTTCTTGGCCATATATATTTCTAATTTCTATTTTGGTTTGTAGTACAAAATATTCAAATGGAAGGTTGCCACATGCTATTAATGTTGTTTTAGAATTTACTAAGAGTTTTTAATAAGATTAGTGGGTGATGGTTATAGAGATAGTTTAGTTGTGTCATTAACAGTGCATTGCAACACCAGGGGAGGAATGCTTAATCCATGTGTGTGTCATCCTTTGGATAAGATGTAAAACCAAGGAGGTCCCATCTGCTTGAGTTGGTGGTAGCTCACATGTATGTAAAAGATTCCGCAGCACATGTCAAAAAGAATGTGGAGGACATGATCTGATCTGTTATGATATCTAGGTACCTTTGCTCTGAAGTCCATGTGGCACATTGTTGGAGAAGGATGAATTAAAAGAAGAAAAGCAGACGAAACAACTACATGCACCTCATCATTGGCTGAGGACGGACTTGGATCTGAGCCAATTACCCATGTTATGGAGGCCCTAAAGAGCAAAATCAAAATTCTTAAGGATGAATTGAAAGATCACAAAAAAGATTATAAAGTGACACTATGGTGCACTATGCTGCAGATAAGGCTTTCTTGATGAGGCATCATAATGTTAAGGAAAGGTGGTGCACCAAGAAGGCTGGAGGCATCACAGTTTGGAGGTTTCCATACATGTAGGTCTGTAGTCCATGCTTAAACATGCTTTAGTCTAACCCCTCCTATGTTGGCACTGTTTCTGCTTGCAGAACCAAGAATGTAAACATTTGAAATGTCAGGACCCACCAGAGAGAGTCCCGAAACATGGAGACTTAATGGATGAAAAACAGATTTACATATACTAAGTCTAAGATGGCCATTTCTAAAGTTTGTGCCAGTGGTCTTACTCTAGCTCTACCAGACCAAAACTGACATGTTTGAACTGAGTAGGAAATGACATCTGTTGTATTATTTTAATGGAAAAAAGTAGTTGTGACATCATGGGATGGGATGGCATTTTCTATGAATGATGAATATCAATTTAGGTAGGTATTTCCTTCCTTGAACATGGACTGTATTTCTTATAAATATAATGCTATTCCTAGTTTTCTTAATGATTTTATTACCATTTTTTTCAAGTACATTTAATTTAGACATTAAAATCTTGCATAAGAAATGTGATCATAATAAACTTATTTATTAATTTTGGTAAGAATCAATGAAATGTATTACAGTTGTTAATTAATAACAGTAATATTATTATCAGCCCCACTGATATGGGTAAGAATATTGGAGTTTTGGGCATTAATCAATACTTTAGAATGTGCCTGAATCATTTAAATGGCTTCTATTGGTATGGAGTAGTCAGTAAGAATGAATATGTTATTGCCCAGGAGAAGCTAACCGATTAATTAACTAAAGGCATGTCATTTAGTTTATTTTCTGTCAATAATTTTGTTAGAAACGCCAAACTCGATATTTTATTTCCCTCTGAAATGCATGAAGATTTTTAAACCCCACCCTCAGAGATCCAATATTTCTTCCTGTAGCAGTTTTTTTTTTTTGAGAATGCTACTTGTTTAATCAATATCTACCAGAAAAATATTTCAAATATTACGTAGGATCCTGACATATACTGGCCCTTGGGTAATGTAATCTGTCTGTACACTTTTATTCAAAATACATATGGAGTTGAGGCCCTAGAATACGTCTTAAGAATAGTTTTCATGGTAAATGTCACTGAATTGACTGTTTTCTATCTGTCTAATAATGTTTGCTTGTCTGATAATATTTTATATTTGTAGTCTAACAGTACAGCGGTGGATGCTGTATTTGCTCTCTTTGACTCATATTTGTTTATGCCTTTTTCAAAGAAGAATATGTTCATATGGACTGTCTTTCAACAGCATATCAAATGTTATTTTAAATATATAGATGGTTTAATATCTTTTTGCAAAGGGGCCACCCATGAAGCTTCTCTGTTTATGGTTAGACTGAAGATTAATAGGATTACCTTTATGCTGAAAATGTCATATTTAAATCATTTAGAAATTACTTTAAGAAGTTCATGTAATGGTAAACTGCACCATAAACCTATGGGTCTATGTCAAGTCTTAAAACGCTTAAAATTTCGAACATTACATGGTCGAGACCATCCGAAATTTCAAGTGTTCGTAGATTGACTTTCAATGGTGTCATATGGTGCAGATAGGGAGAATTTCCCTTTTCTGCCCTGAAGTGTGGTCTCAGAGTTGGTATATTTCAGTAGTGGGGGGGGTGTTAAAGTGTGTTTTTCTTTTTTTTTTTTTTTTTTATGTGATATTCGAACATCCAGATGTCGAACATTTGGTCTCGACTATGTAACGTTCAACATTTTGGATGTTAGAATATTTAACATAAACCCAAACCTACAGCCTCTAGAGATGTCCTATATGGACAAATTTTTCATTTTGTGTAACTTATTAGATTGTTGCTATATGTTAAGATACTCATAACCAAAATATCTTCTAACTATCGTGAGGACTATTGGAAGAGGCCACACAGGTTCACAAGTACTTTCTAGATTACTGATATGTGAAGATCTTAAGAATCCTAGCTTTACATTCCCATGGTAGTTTTTAGCCCTTACATCTTGTATATAAATAACTCATATAGGCCAAACAAGGACATGTTGGGACATTTCCATGTTTCCCTATCTCTGAAGGGCAGGGGTGCTAAACCACAGCTGAATTTGCAGTTACCCATCCATTCTTCCAAATTACATTTGAAAAGAGTAAAAAAGTGGAAGACTGTTCCACAGAAGTGGAATTCTTCGACACAAACCTGTCCCTCCAAAATGTTCCATTTATTTTGCAAAAGAGATAGAGATCCTTTTTGTGAGTGTTTATGATGCCATTGGACTTGCAAATGTGTAATAGGTCTGACAGAATAAAGTCTGTTAAAACTCTATATGGAAGGCAAAATTAGCCTGTATGACAATAAGAAGAGGGGCAAGGCTGTAAGATGGCATGCTTAGATTTTAGTTCAAAAAAGTGAAGCCAGCAGACAATGGCAAACTGTGAATTTATTGAACTCCAATAAAGACATAGGTAGTCAAAAAACAACAAACCGGTTTCAGCTAATACTGCTACTTGGCCTTCATCAGTCTAAAGAGTGAGTAATTTGAAACAATTTAAATACCATTCCTGTAAATGCATGTTCAACAACCATTGGTTCCTCAGAACTTTTCATTTAACCCAGGTGAAAATAATGCACCCAATCTAACTATCCTTTTATTTTCCTTCACATTTAAAAGGCTATGCCAGCCTGCTTTAATAGCCCTATTGCCCAAAATTTTGTCTATGACTGTGAATTTAAAACAATTTAGGTAGCTAAGTAAACCAGCCAATTAGACCTACAGTTAGCAAAAAAGCGGATATCAAAAACATTACCTATATTGTGACTAGTGAAATCCTTTGTCTTGCTGACATTCTTACAGTGAGTACAGTACTTAGCTACCTGCACCTGCTCTGCATTCTATGTTGGCCAGACATCTAAGCCTTTAAGGATACGTATTTCTGAACACTTAAGTGAAATCAGGAGTAAAAAACCCACCAATGCTCTATTTAAACATACCTACAAACATCCCAGTGCGTCTTTTAAATTCAAAGTCATAGACAAAATTTTGGGCAATAGGGCTACTAAAGCAGGCTGGCATAGCCTTTTAAGTGTGAAGGAAAAGAATTGGATAGTTAAATTGGGTGTATTATTTTCACCTGGGTTAAATGAAAATTTGTGAGGAACCAATGGTCGTTGAACATGCATTTACAGGAATGATATTTAAATGGTTTCAAATTGCTCACACTTTAGACTGATGAAGGCCAAGTATCAGTATTAGCCAAAAGCGGTTTGTTGTTTTTTGACTACCTATGTCTTTTTAGGAGTTCAATAAATTCACAGTTTGCCATTGTCTGCTGGCTTCGCTTTTTTGAATGATGCTTCAGGTGTTTTGAAGCCTTGCATTTGCCGTACGTGCAAGAAGTATTTTCACTTTGATGCTTAGATTTTACAATTTAAGCCCTTGATTTTTGTTTTAGTGAAAAAGCACTGTGGTCATTCCAGATGTGATAAGTGTTTGGACAGCTGCATACCGAAAGGGGTATTATACTCAATTGTCACACTAAGTGTACGAGTACACTGGGATAATTACATGCCCGGATCTGGATGCAATACCTTTAGATACAAGCTGCGCAATGAAATTGGATTTCCTTACAACCAATGGATGTGTGGTGATCAAAGGGCAGTTTGTTATCAACATAGATTCTCAGATCCCTAATTACAGAATCTATTTTCAGGGGGGTGTTTTCAATATCATAGTTACAAGGGGTGTCACACTTGATGAAGAAAAAGATTATACACTTCTTGGCATTTAGTTTTAGTCTACTAGGTTACAGGTTTGTTTCTGAAATGAGGCTATTGCTATGAGAATGTTAGCTTTTCAAACTGAACGTTAGTAATGTGGATAAAAACAGGCCTAAGAGAATACCAAAGGCACAGAGACATCCCTCTGTAAGAATGATATGAGGGGAGACTGCTACAGGGGTGTAAAAAAATCTATTTTGTAACTAATGACATTTTATTTCCAGAGATTGTGAAGGCAGTTAATAAATGCTGGGATATCTGGAGGGTTGATTCATTTTTTTTAAACAAGACAGAGGTTGCCTTTCTTGCCTCTTGTAGTAGTGGCAGGAATACAGGAGATGTTTTGATGCATTGCCATTTTATCAGACCTAAAAAGAGTTTGCTGCCTTTCCCAGATATCCACAGAGTGAATCACTTTGGCGGATTTCCTTGCATTTGTAAATTTAAATATTATCCTTTTCACTGAATTAATGATATGTGATTTAATATGGTTGGTCAGTATTTCTGTTGTAGTGAATGAGTTGTTTATATCCTGAATACGCTCTGCAACTAATATTATGTAAGGGAAACTAAGAGACAACTTAAGATCAGATTATAGGAACATAATCAGAAATATGCAATATCAATGGGTTAACCTTTAGCTGGACACTCTTTGGAGAAATATGGGGTACTTAAAGATGGCCTCAAGGCAACTATACTAGAACAGTGTACAGGAAATAAGGGGTGGAAACAACATTAGTGATTAGTATAAGGGAGTTTAAGATATATGGAATTGTGGAAATATTAGAGTAAGGAACTGATGGGGGGTTGGAGCTATATGAAAAGATTATAAAGATATTGTATAGATGGTCATGGAGGATAAATTCCTTAAGATGGTGGTGGGAAGTGTAAGAACCTCAGTACACTATTCTGTTTACTAGTGGGTCACTGGAGTGTGCTGTGAATGACTGTTACTATATTGATTGCTGTGGCTTGTGCTTTTAGTACACTACCTGCAGCTTTTGGCAGTCGGTGGCAGTAGTCTTTTCAAGTATGAGGTCGATTGAGGTGGAGTGAAAGTTTTGATGCAAGGTCTGCTTTTTGTTACTTGATGGTAAGCCAAGTAGCATCTGCTGTGGCTATTCCCTGCTGCCTCCCTTAATTTCTTGACTGCAGATTACTTTCAACTTCTGTTGTTGGATTAGACAGTTGCTAAACTTCAATCGATCACCCACCTGCTTAAAGGAGAACCCTAAATCTAGATACGTCCCTCTTTCTTTCTGCCTTTCTATGTTGACTTTAAGTGCCTTTGTGCTCTGCTTATTTCTGTAAGAACATGGTTTTGTACAGCTCTAAACAAAATATATTTGGTGATGGACTAGTGTAAATTATTCAGGATGAAGTTTCCTTGGATAACTGGCTGGCCTGTGCCTTTCCAGAGCTGTGGGTCCTTCCTTGTAGACGTTTGCTTTTGATGTGGAATGGCTCTCATCATTACTTCCACTGAATGCTGATTTTAATCAGTTCGACCTCTACATTTTATTACAGTTCTGCCTCAAAGACTTTGCCAAGACACTAGGAAAATAAAATGTATTTGCTGGAAGCCATGCCATTTACTAATATTATTGGCTGTAGTTTGCTAGTTTCTGATTTTAATTTTTTCTTACAGGTTTATCTTAGCCTTAAAAGGAACCTTGCATTTTTGTAGTTACATTTTGTAACAGATTTTAGTATCTAATACAGTTATTTAATTGACATATAGATTGTCACTGGTATTTCAGCTAGGTTTTCATTATAGTTCTGACTACATGTAGGATTTGAACCTGTTTTTGTTGTCCTTTTCATTTGTCTTAACTTGGATTCACTCATTTTATTTAGAGTGTCTTCTCACTGCTCCTCTTTTCACTGGTGTTAGTCTGCTTTGCATTTATATGTTACTTTATATAACTTACATCTCACATGGGGGTAGTGTCTCCCTTTTATGGATCACTCAGCTCCCCTTGCTCTCTGCTCTTGGTTTTACTTTTCCTTTTTAAATCATGGGGATTATGTATTGTAGAGATAATCAACTGGCTCTCAGCTGCTGCTGGTGCTTTTTTTCTTCCACGCTGTCTTAGGCTGTTTTCAGACCATTTCAAAGGCTGGATATCATTAGCAATCATAGAGGAGTTGGATGTCCCAGGGATGTAATACCTATACCAGTTCACATTAGGCCCCATAATCGGGTGAATCCACAAGTGAGTCACAAGACATGAGTGCTTTAGGTGGTACCTATTAGCTCCTGTTCCAATCAAGGATGGATAAGCAGAACCTACCTTTCTGGAATATCTACCTGGGCAATGTATTTAGAAACTACATGTATCCAGAACAGGAGAGGCATTCTGTCCGCACTTTTGTGTAACATCGACACTGCACTTATCACCAAGACCTGGTTAGACAGAAACTTTGGTCCCCATTCTGGTTGCTGTAGTTCTCCCTGGATTCTTGTTTATTCAGCACCCAAGACTTGATTGGATATGTCATGGGGTTGGTATTATCCATCAATGAACCACCTAAATGAAAAAGATCAAAGCTTGTTTCTACCAATGCATTTAAGTGCATCATGGGAACAGAAGCAACCTACAAGTTCCTACTTGTCATCCTCCTGACATTGTCAGAATGCCCCTACATAAGTTCACCAATTTCTTTGTCTCCACTGTGCTGACTTACCCACGATGGTTGAGTCTTGGGGACTTCACACTCTTTACTCAAGATGTTTTCAGTGTCACACACACTTTTGTTTTGGTTGTATTCTGGACTTGGTTTTCCAGCTGTTGTTTGTTAATTTCACCGCAAAATCTCTCCCCCCTCCACAACTCTTTTTTCACTATCTCTTGTTAGTAAAAGCATAAAAGCATCATTTTGTGAAGACACACACTAGAAAATAATTAAATACATGTATCCTCCTGTTGTCTTCCACAGATCTAGAATACTGAGGCTCCATAGTGAATGTGAGCCATAGATGTTAACAAACATTATCAAACAAAATCTTACAAAAACTAATCCTTCTTACAATTGTAATTAATCTGGTTATGCAATGCGTCTTTTCAACCATCACTGATTTGCACTGATTTTAGATCTATACTATGTGCACATTTTATTAGCTGCTATTTGCGCTATTAACTGACCTGAAAAACTGCTACCAGTATCCATGGAGTCCCAGTGTGCTAGCCTCATCCCTAGCCAGCCTATTAGCACTTTATTTTCTGAAGCAGCATAGCAATTGCCCTTTGTTTACTGATAACCCACTTTGTCTAGCACATACTGGCACTACCTGTGAGGCATCCCCTTATTTATCTAAACTGGTGGCTAGTTTCTCAATTTCTATACATAGTCAGTAACAGTAAAACAATAACACTTTATCACCAAAGTTTCACAATATCATCCCTATGTATGCTGGGGAAGTAAAAAAAAATCTTTGTGTAAGTCTCCTAGACATCCATTTAATTTACTTGAGCCAGATAGACAAAACACTAACACCACACTTACATCTGCACACACACCTACTGTTACTGGGAGTGGCTTGTACCATTAAGGACATATAAACCTGTAGCATTACTCAAAACTGTTTTAGTAATCCATAACTCCACAGTAAAACATACTGACACAACACTCTCCAGACTGTCAAAGGTTGCACTGACAGTGCCTTTCTGGTATTAGGATTAGAGATGTCATAAGGGTCCTTCGGTACCTATACTGCTCCTGATACAATTATGACCATCCAAGTTGCCCATGTGAGGATGAACAATCTTAGGCACTGCATGTGTGTTGTGGGGATGATACAGAGACTCAGTATTTACTCTCTGAGCATGTTCTCAAAGAAAGCAAGGCCTTAACAGCATTCTGCCTTCACCAAAAATTATGTTTGAATTCATGCATAAAATAATTAGTTTCAGTAAGAGATCCAGTATGTATCTGCAAGGGATGACATGGTCACCAGACTCTTCTGCTTTGCCATGGATAGTTTACACCTTTCCCATCACAGATTTTGCATATTGGCTAAAATGTTTGCTATACCCAGAGTACCTTTCTTATGTAAAATTCACCCAAAGGACGTGTTAATACAAGAAATTCCATTCTGGAGTATATCAATGCATAACTGCTAAATGTTGGATACAAAACAACATCTCTGAACATAATGCTTTCCTTACAATTAAAGTTGTCGGCATTTGAATAACCACAAAACCTGCTTCTAGTGCAGTGAAGGCACTTCTCCTATTCCAGGGGGCACAATGTCCGTCACGCATTCAGATCAACTGTTGGGGAAGTACCTATATATAGTTGTACCTCCATTGTCTGTTGCCATATTCCACAAGCTACAAATATGGAAATGACTTAAGTCTTAGTTACAGTCCATAAAATTAATGATCACATTACAGCCAAATATAGAACCCTGTCTACAACCCCTTTAGAACATGCAGCATACCTTAATTAATTAGAAAAGTTAATCATCAGACCAAATACCTTTCTTATAATGACTTCAACTATTAACATGTGAAAACCCAAATGTATACCAGAAGCAACAAATATGCTCAGACATTTCTGGATTTCATTAATGTCGGTAGACTTAACCAAACTGTCACCCTGACCACCAGGGGTGCTATTGTTATTTTCTTAATCCTGATCTGGTCCCACCCTACTTGTTTCCCTCTGTCCTACTCAAATCTGACCATCTTGCTATGACTTTCTACATAAAACCTGATTTGCATCCTCTACACTAAGGGATTACTCTAAAACTAATTATTTACTATTTACTGGTGCTACTGATAATCACTAAAGGTAAAGGTCCCCAGCAGACCTTGTAAACAATGGCTTCTACTTACTCCTCTGAATTTTAATCCCACTTGGAAAGTTATAATGTCCAATGTAAGCATAATGGCAAGTTTAAAAATAATCCCATATCTTGGAAAGTACAGTTGTGTACACTTACCAAAATGTAGATGTCTGAGTGTATTCACTGTTGCAGTAATCACTAGTGGCTTGGACTATCCCTGCTGGGTAGCCCTCAGCCGGCCCGAATACCAGAGTAAAGAATTTCCCCTCCTGCGTTGGCTGTCTGAGTGCAGGGACTGATGTCAGGTCATCAGGGCTATAAAGGGAGACAGCTGACATCATTACATCAGTTTATCTTGTCCCCAACTGGTAAGAGTCCCAAAGAAGAAGTTAGCAAAGGGGGAAGGTGGGAGGGAAACAGGACTGCAACAGTGAAGACACTCGAACATCTACATTTATGGTAAGTGTACACAACTGTACTATGTTCTTCATGTTTCACTGTTGCAGTCATCACTAGTGAGAGGATTCCCAAAGCTGAGAGAAAAGTGTGGAGGAAGGAATAAAGGGAAGCAGCCTATTAAGGGGTGCTAGCATGCCCTGCAGGACTGTAGAAGCAAAGGCTGTTCTAGTCTTGGAGAATGTAGCCAACTGGTAGTGCTTGGTGAATGTGTGGATGGATGTCCAGGTGGCAGCTTTCAAGATTTCCTTAGTAGGAACCCCTCTCAGGAAAGCAGTGGTAGTAGAGGCTGCTCTAATGAAATGAGATCTGATAGAATTAGGAGGACTCTTTCCATGAAAGGAGTAGCCGAAGTGGATGCAATGAAAGATCCATTTAGAAATGGGCTTCCCCTCTGCCCCAGGAGCAAAGGAAACCAGATTTCCTGAATGCTTTGGTCCTATCCAGGTAATATCTCAATTGTCTGTGTACATCAATGGAATGCAAAATTGTTTCCCCTTTATTCTGGGGGTTGGGGAAGAAGGTAGGGAGATGGATGGCCTGGTTGAGGGTAATCACCGAGACCACCTCAATGTTGCTACCCTAGAAAACATCCTCCATTTGTTATCCAGCATCTGTCCTCAAGAAACCATAGTACTTGGAGATTGCAACATAGATTGGAATATCTGTTCATCTGAATCTCCATCCACCCATGTAAACTTATATGAGTTTACACAACTCATATCCACTTCCACCAGGATAGGTAAACCTAATCATAAAGAAAGGATACTAGACTGGATCCTTATCAATAGCCATCCCCAACAGTACACATCAGGTACCCTCCCTGATGACCTAAGTGACCATTTTCTTACCTATATAATTAAGCATAAAGCCATAAACCCCCATCAGCCCATCCTCAAAACAATAAGATGCAAGAAGTAATTTAACCCTGTCAAATTCCAGGATGAACTTAAACCTTGTAATTGGTCAGCACTAAAACAATTACGTCTGGACGAAGCTGTTGCCTACTTTAATAACAAATTTCTTACAATCCTAGATTCTCATGCTCCTGTCTGCTCCATTAGAATAAAAACAAAAGTTGCACCATGGTTTACTAAAGACACCAAATCAAAAATCACCCTCAGAAACAGAGCATGGTCCCTATGGCGTACCACAAAAAAAAAAAAAACCTAGATCAAATTGCATATTGGCAGTTAAGAAATTAGACTAAAAAATCCATTTTACTAGACAAAAAGAGCTACTACTGTCATCTACAACAGAAAAATTAAAGTAACCCTCTTAAGTTCTGGGCAGGCATAAATAAACTAATGCACCCTGGTCAAACCACCACTCTTTCCCCCACAGCCGCCATAGATAAACTTCTTGAGGATGTTGCAAATACCTTTAACTGCTTCTTTACTGAGACTATCCAATCTCTAGCTAATCAGCTTCCTCCTAGTTGCCCTAGTTTACAGTCTTCTTTTCCTAGTATCCACCTCTCCTTTAGATTTCAACCAGTTGCCACCTCTCTTACTCAAAAAATTAAAACCTACCACTCTATCAGCTGATCTTCTCCCGGCAGAATATCTGCAAAAAGCTGCTAATGCCATAGCTTACCCCATCTCTATTCTAATTAACCAAACCATAGCAGAAGCCGCCATCCCCTCCATCTGGAAAATAGCCTATGTAATACCACTCCATAAAGGTGATAGCTCCACTGAATTATCTAATTTCAGGCCCATAGCTATATTGTCACCACTGGCCAAAATTATGGAAAAATGCATCCATAGACAATTACTTCACCATCTTATCCAGAACAATCAACTGGCTAACTCTCAGCATGGTTTTAGGCTTCATCACAACACCACTTCAGCCCTCCTTGCCTTCTCTAACACTATAAACCATAACTGCAACAATAAAAAACTATCCTCAGCCCTCTTCTTGGATCTCTTTAAGGTGCTTGACATGGTAGATCACCAACTACTACTTCATATCCTAAAAATTAATCACTTAGATAATCTAGCTCTCCAATGGTTCCAATCTTATCTGAATGGTAGACAACAGGCTGTCCTATGGCAGAATAAACTATCTACTCTCCTACCTAATACCCTGGGAGTCCACCAGGGCTCTATACTGGGACCCCTTCTATTCTCCATTTTTATTAATGACCTCTACACTGTCATCCCTGATACATCATGTATTCAATAGGCAGATGACTCCACTCTGATATGCTCATCTTCCTCCCAGTCAGATCTGTGGACATTATCCCAGAATACTTTTAACATAGTGGAAACTTGGCTATCTGATCCTAAACCCTAATAAAACAAAGCTGCAACTTTTCTTCCCCACGAGTAGGAACAATGCCTTATCCTTCTGCATAGAGTCTAATAATGGTACCACAATATCCCCTGACTCCTGTACAAAACTCCTACGTATCAACATTGCTAATAACCTTAAATATGACATGCATGTCAATAATACTATCAAATTCATCAATAAAAAACTTGGGTCACTTTACAAAATCAAACCTTTCCTAACCCTAACTGCCAGAACTGCCATTGACCGTTCTCACTTACTCTCAACTCTACTTTATGCTTCCCCTTTACTTACCAACCTAAATAAAACAGAACTCAATAAACTATCTAGTTGCTATAATCACACTGCCTGATTTGCAAATGGTATGCTCTATAGGACTCACCACTGTAATAACCTAAAATCTCTTAGGTGGCTAGAACTGCCTTGCCTAATTCAATATAACCGGCTTATAGTGGCATATGAAGTACTGTACCAACCTGAAAATACACCTGCACTTAGAAACATTATATACCCCTATAGCAACCTCAGAGCACTGCGTTCTTCTAATAGACTCTTTGTCAAAACCAACAATTCAGCTGGTGCCTCTCTGTTTACCAACTCTGTTGGTAAAATTTGGAATAATCTTCCTGCAGACATTACCCTAGTTATCCGCCCTAAGTTAATTCAAGAAAAGCCTAAAACAGTATTTTAAGTCACACTGCCAATGTCCTTGCTCTAAGGCTGACTAGTACTTGCACTATTATTGTAAGGTAACATTTTCATTGCTACTCTACTGGAATGCAATTTCTAAGATTTTTACCTTATCTAACCCTTTTTTTTTTAAATTGTACAACTTTCTTACTACTATAGACTGTTGACAGTTACTAACATGTTTTAAGTTTTATGTAATGTCTTTAAGTTTTTAATAATGTCTTTCTGTTTGTACCTTGGAGCTTTTCTCTCTGGGCCTCCGTTGAAAATGGAAATGTATCCAGTTGGACTATCCCAGTCAACAAATGTAAAATAAAATAAATAAATAAATAATAAAAGAGGGGTTGGCCCTACGAAACACCCAGTCAGCATGGAAAATAATGAAGGGTGGAATGGTCATAAGGGCCTGGAGTTCAGAAACTCTCCTGGCTGAGGTAATGGCCAGTAATAAGGCAGTTTTCCAAGATAGGTACTTCAGGTCAGCTGCAGCAGTTGGCTCAAAGGGAGGTAAGGTTAATTTTTCTAAGACCAAATTTAGATCCCATGCTGGAGCAGGTGATCTTCTGGGTGGTCTAAAGTGTACCATCCCCTAAGGAACATTTTTAACAAATGTTGAGAGAAGATACGTGGGTTTGACTGTACAAAGACAGAAATAGCTGAGGCATGTATCTTGATGGTAGAGTAAGAGCTCTGCCAGGTAGTCCAGAATCAAAGGTAGAGAGCCATGAGAGCTGCTGACAGCCTTGCTGTGGCACCAGATTGTAAATCTTTTCCATTTGGCTGAGTACGATTTTCTGGTGCTGGGTTTTCTAGCCTCCTTGACAATGTTTAAAACCTGCCTGCTGAAGGCTGTGGAGTCATCAGCCTTTGGGGAATCAGCAATGCGGACAGCTTGAGGGTAGGAAGATTTGGGTGCAGTACTGTCCCTCTCTCCTGAGTTAGAAGGATTTCTGAGATGGGCAGCTGCATGGGGAGGTGTTTGGTCAGGCTGAGGAGCAAGGGGTACCAGTGCTGCCTGGGCTAGTCTGGGGTGATGAAGATAGCCTCTGGGCCTTCCTCCCTGATCTTGAGGAGTACCCTGGGGACCAGGGGCAAGGGGGGGGAGCGTAAACAAACAGGTTTCCCCAATGGAAGGATAGGGCGTCCCAGGGTGAACTCCCTCGAGCAGAACTTGGTTAGTTGGTGGTTTTCTGTGGTTGCAAATATGTCTATATCTGAGGTCTTCCAATTTTATGTGATGTTGAGGAATGTCCCCCTGTGCAGTTGCCACTCATGGGGGGTCCAGGAGGCTTCTGCTTAACTGATCTGTCAGGGTGTTTTGCTTCCCTGGGATATATTGAGCTATCAGGTGCAGTACCAGGATTGTGGCAGACTGACAGATTTGCATTGCTGGGTGACATAGGGGGTAAGAATGAGTTCCCCTTGTTTGTTGATGTACCACATTACTGTTGTATTGTCTGTTCTGATTAGGAGCTCTCCTGGTCTAAGGTGTTCTTTGAAGGCTAGAATTGCCCGGTGCACTGCCAACATCTCCTTTAGGTTGATATGTAGGCCCTGGACCTCCTGTTCCCAAATGCCCTGAGAGCACATATTCCCTTGGTGTGCCCCCCACCCCCACCCCGGATGTGTCTGAGGCATCTGTAGTGATGGTCTGGCCCTGAGGGAGAATGATAAAGGGTAGAACCTTGTTTAGGGTACACTCCTCTGCCCACCATAAGAGCTCCTTCTTTAGGCAAGGAATTAGGGGCAGCTGGTGCTCTAGTGACTGTGAGTGTTGGCACCAAAGGTTCCTGAGGTACCACTGCATTTTCCTCACATGTAGTCTGACTAGGGGTACCAGTAGAATGCAGGCCATGTACCCAGCACTTGAAGGAATTTCCTTGCAGTGAGGTGGGTCTTGTGGGCCAGCTGATTGAAATAGGAATGGAGGAACCTCTCCTTCTCTTGAGGAAGAGAGGCTGTAGTTGTGTCCAGAAGAGCTCCCAGGAAGGTTAACCTGCTTGTGGGCAGGAGTTGGGACTTCTCTTGGTTGATAGTGAATCCCAGGGAGGACAGGAGGGTTTGAACAAAGGTGAAGTCCTGCAGGAGTCCATCTTTGGTGTCCATCTGAATGAGGCAATCATCCTGGTAGGTGTTAAATCTGAATGCTCCCCGGTCTGCAAAAGGCAATGACAGCATCCAAGCACTTGGTAAAGACTCTGGGAGCAGTGGAAAAGCCAAAGGGCAGAACAGAAAACTGAAAGTGTTGTGAGCCTGCCCTGAAGTGCAGGAAACTCCTTCAGGACTTCTTATGGCAATATGGAGGTAGGCATCCTTCAAATCTAGGGTCACAAGCCAAGCTTGTGGCATCAACATGGGTAAGAGTTTGTGTAACGTCAACATTTTGAATTTTGTATTTGACAGATGGCTTCTGCCCTCTGGTTTGCTGGTACATCTGGGTAGCCTGAATACCTGGGGCTTTCCTTGAAAGAGAATCTGTACCCCCTGGTAATAATTTTAGGACCCATACATCTGAGGTGATAGCCTACCAATTCTCGAGGAAGAGGGAAAGTCTTCCTCCTAGTCTTTCTGGTGGGGCAGAAGGGGAGCAGAGTCTTTGGAGAAGGGAGGTTGACAGTCTTTGGAGAAGGGAGGTTGCTTAGAACTCCCCTGCCTAGGGGTAGCAGTGGTCCATTATCTGGATCTCTGCTGGGCTTGGGATCGGGGTCTGGTAGGTCTGTCCCTGCATGGTTTTCTCTGGACAGGTTTTGTTTGAGTAGGAAAGGACCAATGCTTAGTGGGGAAATTTCTGCTGAAAATGGGAGGCTGAACCTGCAAGAAATCCTTTACAGTCTGCATAGATTTGGCCTTGTCTTCCATTTTCTTGATAACCTCCTCAGCTTTGGGGCCTAAAAGCTGGTCCTTATCCAGGGGGGCTTCTAACAATTTGGACTTAACCTGGTCAGGTAAAGGCTGTTCCCTTAATCAGGCATGCCTTCTGATTACTGAGCCAGTAACTGGGGCCCTGCTGGAAGTCTCCAGGGCATCAAAACCACAATGGGAATGTTTGGCTACTTGGGAGCTGGACATTATAAGATCCGTTAGTTCCCTGGTAGTCCTGCTGTCTGACAGGGTACAAATTTTCTGTTTAAGTAATTCCAGAACATTCTGCTGGTACTTCAGCATATGAAATTAGCAATTTAAAGCCCTAATGGCTAGGTTAGCCGAGGTATAGACTTTTTTGCCTAATCTATCCAAGGCCCAGCTCTCTTTGTACACTGGGATGGGATCTTTTGAGGAACTAGCCCTAGCCCCCTTAGGACCCTGAATAATAGCCTCTGTGTCAGCTGTAGGATTTTTGAAAAGGTACTTGTGGGATGTCTTGTACCCTGTAATATCTGTCTGGCTTCCTGGGTGCAGGAGATAGAGAGTCAGGGGAGAGAGAGAGAAGACTCCATAAAGACATCTACCACATCCAAGACAGGGGGAATGGCCAGGGGTTTATGCTGAGGAAGGTCAAGGAACTCTCTTAGACTTTTCTTTGATTGAGGGCAATCCTGAGCCACCCAGTAGAAATGTTCTCTGAGGGAATTTAAAGTTTCCCCAAAAGATAGGTCTTTGGGAGGGGTGGTAGCAGGAATAAGATCTTCAGCATCAAAGTCCTCAAAAGCTGCAAATGTCTGCTCTTCATTATCAGAGTCTTCCAATCCTGATTCTTCTGACTCTTGGTCAGAGAAAACCACAGGCGAAATATCCCTCTTCCTTTTAGCTGAAGTGGCTTGGGTAGGTTGGCTTCCTCTAATTAAGGAGATTAAATCCTCTGCCATTCTAAGCAACTGCTGTGACTGTGTGGCAGGCTGGGAGGCAGGTAATCTGAGACTGGGTCCCTGAGATGTTTTTTTTTTTAGGGTAGTCTTGGTCCTAGGTAATTCAGAGGCCTTGTACAGGCTAAGTTTAACCGGTGGTGTGGTCATTGGTTTCTGTCTGGTGTTGGTCGTCGGTTCCATCTCCGCAGAAGCCAGTGCCTGAAGAGCAGCTCCAGACCCAACTGCATGAATGAAGGCCAATGATCTGGCAGGAGAAGATGGACCTGGTGGTGTATCATACTCCAAACGGGTCTCAGTAGAGGCCTGCAACGGTTCCTCAGCTGTCATCAGGGGCTGTGAAGGCACCTCACTGAGTTCAGCAATGGAAGAAAGGTAAGGTGGTTTCGGACTGGAGTTGTCCATGGGCCTTGCTTTCTGAGGACTTTCTTTTTCTTTATCCTTCTTTCTCCTAGGTAATTCTATAACATGACCGATGATTTTCTGTCTCATCGTAGTATGACGTTGGTTGAAGTGTCTAGCTACAATTTCAGCTCTATGTCTAATAGTTCTAGCATTAAACAGGGCACAAAACTGACATCCAAGGATGTCATGGTCTGGGTCTAGGCAGATGACGCAGTGGGAATGAAAGTCTCATTGTGGAATCTGTTTTCCACAACTCAGACAGTTGCTGACTTTCCCTGACATCAGATACAAGCTCAAGCTTAATGCCAAAAAATGTATAATTATCCCCTTTGGGAAAAAACATGTATCCATGAATTACCACATAGGTGGCTGTACACTAAACACCGAAAGTGTGATGAGAAACTTGGGGACACAGGTGGACAGTGGTCTCACCTTTGATAACCACATCGCCACAACAGTCAGGAAATCCTTCTATGTGGCACACCTCATCACTAAGGGCTTTTCATCCAGAAAAAAGGAAGTCATTGTCCCACTGTACTCATCCCTCATTAGACCCATTATAGAGTACAATGCCCCATTCGGTATGTACCTCACAAGACATCTGCAACAGCTGGAAAGGCCACAGAAATACCTCACTAAAAGAATCACAGGCCTAAAACGGTTTACTATTGAAATGTCGAACAGCACTACATCGACTGTACTATAGTCGAACACGGAAGTAACAATCTAGGAATGGATTTAACATGGGTCGAGGTAGGTGTTCAGTATTATTCAGAACTACAAACATCTCCCCTACCTCGACCCATGTTAAAACACAGTCCTAGATTGTTTTTTTGTCGTCGATATTACTATTTTCGAACTACCGTGTTCGACTATAGTACAGTCGATGTAGTGCCGTTCGACATTTCAATAGTAAACTGCCTAAAACAGATGCCCTATACTGACAGTCTAAAAAAACTCCAGCTATACTCTGTGGCATATCGTCTACTCAGAGGCGATCTCTGTTTAACATACAAGGCCATGTCAAACCTTGAGCTGTTGGACATGCTCCACTTAAAAAAATCCCAATCCCTCAAAGCCACATACTCCAGGGAACTAAACACTGTCATCACAATAAACAAAACATGCTGGAGGGAATGGTTCCTGACCCAGAGACTCCCCATACTCTGGAATAGACTGCCCATACATGTCAAGCAGAGCACCTCCTTGGCCCTCTTCAAAAGGAACCTTGATGATTGGATGGGAGATACGAAATTCACCCCAGGGATCACATCAGTCACCCTGCTAGACAGGGGTCCAGGGAAGTAAATATTGTGGGAAGAAATATCCAGGGAATTGTTATGGCTAGGCTTGTATAGGCCCTAGGGCTGATAGCCTAGTACCAAACTATGAACCTATGAACCTATGAAGGAAGAAAAGATTCCCCAATGGGGTACTTAGCTTTAGATGTTTTTCTCCCTCACTCTGGCAATGGCTGACCAACCCACTCAAGGGATCGCTTCTGTTTTGGGCTCTTATATCGGCAAGAAACACTAGTGTAATGACATTGGCTGTCTCCTTTTATAGTCCTGATGACCTACCATCAGTCCCTGCACTCAGATAACCGAAGTAGGAGGGAAATTCTTTACTCTGGCATTTGGGCCAGACGAGGTCTACCCAGCAGGGATAACCCAAGCCACTAGTGATGACTGCAAAAGTAAAACATGAAGAACATCTACCACATCAACAAACTTTATAAGAAAAAAAAAGACACCTGATAATCTCTAAAAGATGTTCATTTTGGTTTACTATTATTTCACCGAATTAAACAACGGTGAATTGCTACTAATTCGAAACAAAAACGCAAACTTTATAATGATGAACACAAAAAAAGTCGAACTCCAAAGTGGTGAATGTTCGAATTTGACATAATTCGAACATTCACCACACTTCCAGGAGCATTATAACTGTGACTTGCGCAATAAAAAAATGTGTTTGCAGGGGGTCATACCCCCTGCACCCCCCCCACACCCCAGTTACTTAAATATACAAACTCTGGGATCGTACTATAGTGAGGGAAAGGGTACATTTCCCAATCCCTACTTATAGTGCGATCTGCATCACAATGTCAAAGCCTACAACAGCGAATGCTGTATTGCATTTGCTGTTGTAAGGTTCGACATTATGGCATTCATTTTTTCGTTGTGAGAAACTGCACTTTTGCACAAGTGTAAATCGCATGAAGTGTGACCAACAAAATGTTGTACAGCCATTCATTTCAACATTATAAAAGGGATTTAGAACTGGTAAGTAAGTCTCTCAAACTTAGCATTAGAAAATCTTAGGTGAAATATGAACTCAGAGTTGCAACTAATTAAAAGGACAACTACAAGGCCTTCTTCAGTTAAATTAGGAAACTTAGAAGTAACTAATAATTGTATACTGAGGTTATTTATAAAAGTACCACTTTCTTTGACCCCAAGGATACTACTAAAATGGACAATTTCTCTTCTAACTGTATCTCTCCTACCCTTACGTTTCCAGATCCATTCCCTCACACCTCAGCTTTTGAAATAATGTTGAACAAGTCTTTTTGGCACTTTTCAAAATGTACAATACCAGTTTCATGGGTCCTGACAACATCCCTGGATGCCTGTTGAGAAGTTCAAACTCTCGGGTAGTAGAGGAGTTATTAGAGGCTGTAAAGCAGGTTTTCATTCAGAAGGTCGCATTTAACAAAACCCTTCCATCAGTCCTTCAACCTGAGTTTCTCCACTGGTTTCATACAGAAGGTATGGACAATATCTGTAGCATTGTCCTTGAATACAAAGTCCCTTCTATGGACCCTGGGAGTTACAGACTTGTTAGTATTGTTTGTAAGGTTAAGGAATATATTATGGCTTAACTAATAAACAATAATAGGGATGACATTATATCTCCAGATATAAGAGTTTGACCTTGCAAAATGCAGATCATGTCTACTCAAACTGGTTGAGTTCTTTGAAAGGATTACTAAGGCCCTGAATAAGGGGCATGCAGCCCATTTTACCTGTCTGTTACTTTGTAAGGCATTCAGCATAATCTCCCATGATATGACAAAATCTCCAAGATAAATATTAACCCCACTATAGATCACTGAACAGGAAAATGAATGTCTAACAGAACCTACACCATCATGGTTTGGAATGTTTGCCTTAGAAAAAAAATCATTAGTGGTGTTTCACATGGTTTTGTCTTGGGTAGAAGTGTAGCGAGGGTAGGGTAAAGGGAAAAATGCCTCAGACAAAAAGTGTTAGGGGGTGTGGTTGGCCAATCCTCATCACTCTTTGATGTTTATGGGTTTCAAAAGCCAGCAATGCATTTGAGGTCAAACATGAGCACTGCAGTACTCTGTGTATTGTATAAACAGCAAGCAGTTTACTACACTTTGAAACATTTCTGTTTTTCAAATTTAAAACTGACAACTACAGTACTCCATAGTTGGCATAAACTGCAGCAACTGTTTGTTACAGTTTAAAACATTTCTGTTTTTTAAATACATCCTGATTGCTGCAGCACTCTGCACTGCATAAACTGTAGCAACTGTTTGCCACATTGTATAAAGCAGTTTGCTACAGTTTAAAATATCTATTTTTAACTTATCCTGAGCACAATAGTGCTCTATGCATAGTATAAACTGTAGCAACTGTTCACGCAATTTGCTACATTTTTAAAATGTTTTTTTAACTAAGTCCCGAGTCCAGAGTGCTGTAGCAGTCAATACACAGTATAAACTATGCTACAATTTAAATGCAAAAGAAAAACATTATTTTTTTAATTAAAACCTGAGCACTCCAGTGCTCTGTGTGAGGTCTAAAGTGTAGCAACTGCTTGCTGCATTTGTAGAAAGCAGTTTACTACAATTTAAATGAAAAAAAAAAAAGATTTAATTTTTTGTAATTAAAATGTGAGGAAGGAGGAGGGTTGGGGGTAGGGTGCAGAAACAGGATTGGCTTCTGGGTCAGGAGGGAGGGGACATGTATCTGGCCACTTGACTGGTATACCACTAGAAACAGTGGACTTTTTTTCCCCCCTTTACTTGAAAAGCTGTGGGAAGCGAGTGCTGTAGCATGAAATATACTGCAGGGTTTCCTGCAGTGTTCTATGCAGAAGTCCTTTTTTTTTCTCTTCTCTTGGAGAACTGAGAGGGTAACACAAAACTTTCTGGGACCAGCACATGGTGCTAGTTGAACCAACTAATCTTCTGGTCTTGGGCCTCTTCTCCTTTCTGATTTATACTATTCTGGCATGAAACTGAAGTTAAACATGTTTGCTGATTACTACAAACTGGGGGTGATTATCAATTCCATTGTAATACTGAAAGTTTCCAAATACTTGGTGTAGTAATCATGGACTTACTTGCAGTATCAAAAAATGCAGCAGTTTCCTTTGATAATTCTGCAACCATTACCATCAACCACACAGATTATGATCCACTTGAATCTGATACATTCACCAGGGACTTTGGTAGCTGTGCTGATAACATACTCTCTTTTGACCATTATGTCTCTGTGATGGCTAGAAAATCCTTCTGCCTTGCACAATTTATCTTTCCTGGTAATATCTCCTTAAGGTCAAAAGAAGTCATAGTCCCACTTTATTTCTCCATTATTAGGTCTATCAGTGAATATAATTCCCCCTTTTTCACATACCTTGTTTAGCACCTAAACCAACTCAAAAGACTCCAGTGTTTCCCCACCAAAAAGATTTAAGGCATCAGTAAACTTAGCAACTTTGATAGACTAAAAGCCATATCCATCTACTCGGTATTATACAGACTTCTGGGAGGTTATCTATGCTTTAACATATGTGCTATAAACAACCCATCAGACTTTAAAATCATTCATCTGCATAGAACCAATGGTAAAGCAAACACCAATCTAAACCTACACTACCACATCAACCCTACCAGATAATGAAAGGTAACTAATCGAAAGTGTTCCCCATTTCCAGAAAAAAAAGATGACTTTACACATGAAGCAAACTACTTCCATAGCAGCCTTTAAAACCAGTCAGGATGACTGGCTGGGTGATTGCAAATTTTCATTTGGAACATATGGAAAGAAAATGGGGGTGGGGTGAATCTAAATAAAAAGCAGAAAAAAAAAACACAAATGAGGATCCAACAATGGTTTTAAAAAATTTAATTTAATACATGATTGAGCACTTTAGTGCCACTGAAGGAGATTTCATCAGAATGACTTTAAAAAAAAAACAGTACTTTTATACAAATAAGACAGTTCAACTATTGGTTCTCCTGAAGTTAATGAGATAATTATTAAATTAACAGAGAACAGTTTAAAGGTACAGACAACCAAGTTAAAATAAAGTGTCATAAATAATTTTTAGTATATAGAATATTTTATGACACTTTATTTTGACTTGGTTGTATGCAGTTCTCTATTAATTTAATAACTATATCATTAACTTCAGAAGAACCAATAGCTGAACTGTCTTATTCGTATAAAAGTAGTGGTTTGTATTTTGAGAGTCATTCCGATGAAGTCTCCTTCAGTGGGATGAAAGCGCTGTCATATATTATTATTTTTTAAACCATTGTTGGATCCTCAGTGGTGTTTTTTTTTCTACTTTTTCTTTGGTTTTAACTAGTTACCTATTTCTATAAAAGTGTGAACCTCCCACCACCACTGGGTGATTTATCTAAGCTTGCTGATGATCTCCTTGGCTGTAAGCTTAGTAATAAACTATGAATATATGATCCAGGTGTAAAGCCAAGTGACTTAGTGGTTGAACCTGTCACTTGGTCTGATCACTTGATTATTCAGTTGAAAGATGATCAACCCCACCCTGAGACACCTGACTCTGGCTCTGTCATATACAGGAGTCATACATCAAATTGTCAGTTTTGTGCCATGTGGTGGGATAACTGTACAGTTCATATTTACTTGCCACAGAAAGTTTTATCATTCAATGAACATGGGCTCACCACTTAGACCTTTGCTGCCAAGGCTGCCCTCATCACATCATTAGTACCAGACACCTTAGCTTCAGGCACTGTCACATGTCAGCAGGAGTTAAGAATGACTCTTAGATAGCATCAGTTTGCCATATGCACATATAATGATCTCACAGCTGTGATTTCTAAAAAAGAAACCACTGCTTATGTTTTATATCCATGTTCTGCTAAGTTTGTCAATGCATCCGTAGTAGTCAGAAGTCATATCTTTTCCAGACTGTTGGTGTTCACTTGAGGAAGTTTTTTTCCATCTCATTTGAAAGAGGCCTTGGTTGCTTCCATACTCAAAAGGCTGGTTTAGACACTGATAATTTCTAGCAATTGCCATCCATTCTCAAACCTCCCCTTTGCTAGTAATGTTCTTGAGAAGAGGTGTGTGTATATATATATATATATATATATATATATATATATATATATATATATATATATATATATATATATTGGAATCCTTGAATCCTTCCAGAGAAATAATGAATAATGACACTGGTAACCCTTTCTAGTCCAGGTTTAGGAATAGACACTGTATGGGTATGGAGATGGCTCTCCTAAGAGCCTTTAATGACTGCCTACTCTTGGTCCTTTATGTTGTCTCAGCAGCATTTAATAAGTAGATCTGGTTATTCTTTTGTACAACCTGGAGAATTTTGGTAGTATTTCTGGTGTGGTCAGAGACTGTTTTGATTTTGATCTCTCTGGACATGTCCAGGGGATGGTATATGCAGTTATCTCTTTTTCCTCCCATCCTCTAGATTGTGGAGAACTGAAGAGCTCCATTGTTGCTCCCATTGTTTCACTGTATATCTGCTGCTACTGACAGCCATTATTTATTCAAGAGGTCCACAGTATAAATGCTACACTGAAGACACCTGTAATTAGCTCTTGTTCTCTCAGAAGCTGTATCTGTTCTTAACTACTTGGTGATGACCTGGAAAGCATCCTTATTTAGATGGTTAATAATTGGCTTAAGCACAAGACAGCAGCAATGGTTGTCTAACTCTTATCGATTGCTCCATGCTGCTCTTGTCCCCCAACATCTCCTACAGTCAAACTCTTATCGATTGCTCCATGCTGCTCTTCTCCCCCAACATCTCTTACAGTCAAACTCTTATCGATTGCTCCATGCTGCTCTTGTCCCCCAACATCTCCTACAGTCGAACTTTTATCGATTGCTCCATGCTGCTCTTCTCCCCCAACATCTCTTACAGTCGAACTCTTATCGATTGCTCCATGCTGCTCTTGTCCCCCAACATCTCCTACAGTCGAACTCTTATCGATTGCTCCATGCTGCTCTTGTCCCCCAACATCTCTTACAGTCGAACTCTTATCAATTGCTCCATGCTGCTCTTGTCCCCCAACATCTCCTACAGTTGAGGCAATCTGGAGTTTCTCTCAAAGGTACATAATCTTGGAATAATTACTGATGGCAGGTGGTGACTTAAGGACAAGACTGCAGCTGTTTTCAAGTCTTCCTAATTCTACCTTCAGAATATCATCCTAATCAAGCATCTCATCCCAGCTTCTTCCCTCCCTACTGTAGTATAAAAACACTCATCTCCTCCTGACTTGACTCCTGCCACCATAGCCGGCCTTGCGTATAGGCCAACTAGGTGGCTGCCTAGAGCACCACTGTAACAGGGGCACTTTTCCAATAATTTGGATGGTGTAGACAGAGCACAATGGGGGCAATGGGTGGTGTGGGGGAGGGCGCTGTGGAACTCTTTTGCCTAAGGGATCAGTTGACCAAAGGCTGGCCCTGCCTGCCACATACTAAACCTAGATCTCCCCAACACAGAACTAGTTCACTACCTTTGGTGCAGAACCCTGATGCCTGGTTACTTACTGGGGTCTCTAAGTGCAAACACATTATACCAGTTGTGCAGAAAGTCATTGGCTGCGTGATAAGCAGCATATCATTTATAAAGTTCCTGTCTTAGTCTACGTAGCCCTGCAGAGCTTGGGTCCCCCATTTGTAGGATTTGTTTTCCTGATATAGGCTTGACCAGACTATTGTACTTTGTACCATCTTTCAATAGCAATTTCCCACAACAACGTCCTTTCTTTTTTGTAACTACTCGATTCTTTGATTTGATTTATTTATATATGTATTCAGTGCTCAAGTTGAGTAACTTTTGTACATACTGGTTTTTGTTTGTTACTGCTCATTCCTTAGTCTGAAACATGTAGTAACATATAGATGTGATTTGTATTACCATATATACTTTATATATTTTTATATTTGTTTTATATTTAGTATTTATTTAGATACTGTAATAATGACATCTTAGCGATGCTTTTAATCTTTTTAATGGTTCTGAAGTTTTGTTGATTTTGTTTTAAATTCATTCATAGATTCACCTCATTAGTTGTTAGGACACTATACCTTTAACTAATTGAAGCACAGAATTGTAACCTAGCAATGGCACCTTTTTGGCACCAAAACCAGTATTTAAACCTTGTTTTTTGTTAGAATCTGTTTGTCTGAAGAAGTCCCACTATTAGTGGGACGAAAAGCGCTTCACAGTATTGGTTCAATAAAGCTTTTGGAGAAATCTTTTTTACTACTTGATTCATATGGATATTTTGTCGCATAGGACCTCTTTGTGGACATTTATTTAGCATCTAACATAACTGATTTTATCCTGGATTCTGTCTACAACAGACATTTGAGTGTGGAGAATTTACAAGTGTGGACTATACAAGAATTCCCTTGGCGTTCACAAGTACAGGGTAATTTTGTCTTCTGGTTTTTGTTTTCACTTGTTTGTTACTTTTTGCGTTTGTTGGTCTCTCATGGCTGAAGACATATCACCCAGTCCTGATATTGATCTTAACAATCAACAGAACACACTCTTAATACCTTTGGTCAAAGTACTTTCGAAACAAGTTGAAGCTTTAACCAAAAAAGTAGAAAATCTGTGTAACAACCAAACACAGAGCTGTAACAACAGTGCTAACACTAACAAAGAGGTCCGCACTCCATCTGTATCCAACAAAAATGAATCTAACTGTAATGCATCTGTACTACCGACCCGAGTTAATAACAACGACCTAAGGGGTAATAAGCCAAACAGCAATAATCAACGAACCAAAGGGCTTATTGGGGCACCCTCTTTAACCGAATGGTTATCCGAACCACTAACATTTCAATTACCAACTACAAGTGTAACCAGGAAGCAACCGGCCGAGGATCCAACAGACATTTCTACTCTATTAAAGCAACTTGACCACCATTTGATAAAATATAAAAAGTTGAAAACTGAGATTGCCTATTTTCGTGAGTGCCTAAGTGAAGGCATAGTGCCAAAAGGGTTGCGTTCTTGGCAATACCCTACTGGCCTAGTGGATGGTTCACCATTCCACAAAGACTTAGTTCAACTTTTTAACAGACATGGCTGTGAGCTTTTAGAAATGATATGCAAACATTATGAACTGCAAGCCACAGAAATTATGCAGATAGCTACCAGCTTAAATGAGACAATTCAACAGCATTCGAATTTTATTCGTTACCAATATGACTATGACAGGATTTTCTTTAGCATTGACCAATATATTGATAAAATTAAGGAAGGAAAATGCAAGAAACTGAAAAGGGACAGAATAGCGTACAGTAACGGGTTAGCATACCCTAAACCTCCCCCCTCCCAGAATAACGCTAATTTTACTTCTATGGCTACCCTTCAAAGTAACATCATAGGCCAAAATGAAGAAAGAAATAATATTAATGAAGAAAATGGATTTAGTAACAATAACAACCAATCTTTGTACCAAGAGAATGATAACAACAGTGCTGAACAGGTATCCCATGTTGGGACCCCACAGCGCTCCTCAAATTTTTGGACAGGAGCCTCTCATTACAATTTACGGAAAACCACTTATTACAGCCCCAAGTATCGGAACAGGAACAACACCAACAACCGTGGGAGGAGGGGGAGGTAAGCCTGGATTCTTCAAACCATTTGACTATTTTATACAATTCATCTAAAGACTTTAAAATTTTCAATTTTTCTTCAGTTTATGTTACACCAAATATTACTGAATTATTAGCCCAAGGTCATTCATTTGTTCCTACCTGTCGGGCTAATTTAGTCACAACTATTGTTGATTTTAAGTTGTTTTTGAGGAAATTAAATTTGTGCATGTATTTTAGTAATACAAATCCAGTTGACAACAAGTTTCATATAGCAAGTACATTTATTCCACCGACACATCCAGTTTTGGCAGCCTTTGAATTAATGTGTGAAAACGACTTTAGGAATATGCTTTACTTAAACAAACAGTTTAATGTACGACCTAATATTTCCAAAGAGGACAAATTGTCTCTCACATTATTAAAAAATACTGCTATTCAGTTTATTCAACCTGACAAGGGTGGCGGTTTGGTTATAATGACACAATCACAATATATTGAGAAAATGGAATCTCTCCTCGACAATACTGCTTATCAATTATCTTCCAAGAACGAAATGTATCAAGCGTATAAAATCATAAAATCTACATTTAACGACTTCTTTATAGAGGGAAGGATTGACTTGACTACATTTAATTATTTGAACATGCTTGCACCCAAGATTCCTATTCTTTTTGGCATCCCCAAGATTCATAAGTCCCTAATTAACCCCCCCCATGCGACCACTAGTAGATGGACGTAATAGTATGACATATCCATGTGCCAAAATTATTGATTCAATTTTGAAAAAAATATGTACTGAAAGAAAAAAACATATGTAAGGATTTGTGGTCTTTTTTGTATAATATCAACAATGTCGAGTATAATGATTAATTTAATTTCTTAACAGTCGACGTTAAATATTTATATACATGTATACCACACGCAGAAGGTATTGAATATGTTAGTTACATGTTGAGAAAGCACCAAGCACCTACACTTGAGGTAGAATTAGTTGAACAAATGCTTGATTTAGTGTTGTCCTATAATTTTTTTACTTTCAATAATAATAATATTTATTTACAAAAAATAGGGGTGGCCATGGGTTCACCTTGCGGCGCTAGTTTTGCCAATCTAGTCATGGCCTATTGGGAACAGGATATAACAAGTAGAAATCATGACCTTACGAATAAGATCAGGTACTATACACGCTTTTTAGATGATATTTTTATTCTAATCGAAGGGAATGAAGATACAGCACACGAATTAGTATCATTGTTTTAATTCTAGTTCTAACTTTCTAACTTTTACATCTAACTTCAATAGACACAGGATTAGTTATTTAAATGTAGATTTAAGGAAGGACCTTAAAAACAAAGTTTACTATGCTAACATACACAGGAAAGATACCTATTCTAATACTTTATTACACTATTCAAGCTCCCATCCCCTTTATCAGAAAAAGTCTGTAGTAAAAGGTCAATTAAATGCAGGCGGCCGAATGGTATCAAGAAACGATGACTTTCATGATGAATGTAGACTTTTGTGTTCTATGTTTACCATGAGAGGTTACCCTAAACACCTTATTGATGAAGTTATGTCTGAGGTTGGATCAAAAAGAGAAGCAGGTACCTATATGCCAATTCTTAATGCCTTTAATCAAGTACCCGTTCCTGTAAGTACTAGTGAACCCATGTATATCAATATTTCTTTTATTACTCCCTATAGCTTAAACAGTAACTTTATTTCTTTCATCATTAATAAAAACTGGAACATCATATCTAACGACGGTGTTCTGAGTAAAAAATTACCACCTAATCCAAAGATTGTCTGGAAAAAAGGGAGAAACTTGAAACAGATATTACAAAACAATGTGTCACTAGGAACACAGAGAGTGAGTATGTATCAGTGCAATATGTGTAAGTACTGTGCACATATGATTACAGGGCAGACATTCACAGTAAGGAACATTACATATGACCTCAAATATAAATTCAACTGCTTGTCAACCAAAGTAATTTACTTGGCACAGTGCCAGCCTTGTCCTTCATTTTATTTAGGCAAAACTGACAAGAAACTATGAGAACGAGTCTACGAACACCTATACGCAATCAAGAAAAAGAAAACAGAGAATGCACTTGCTAAACATATTATTGACAACCCTAGTCATAATTTCAATTTTAAAGCAATTGATACCATATCACCTGACAGCCGCGAAGGACCCTTTGAAGTCCTGTTGGAAGTACTAGAACTTTTTTGGCAGATTAGGTGCCATGCCAATGCCCCCCCAAGCCTTAATGAGACTATCACATTATATCCGTTACTGAAATTGAGAAGCCTACGACGTTGATATATACCATTGTCATGTTATATACTCTTGTGGGGGGGGGGGGTTTCTTGCTTTGTTTTCGAAGTGAATTTCAGTACATTACCGTGCACTTATGGAGTAATTTGTCCTTAGTAACCTTGCATTTTATCTTTATATAGGTTTACTAGTTGCTGTTTGATTTTAAATTTATCGTTTACATGTTAGCATATATATTTTTACCATATTTCTTTTACAATTACAATACACATGCTTTCTACATGACCTGTCTACATTAATTGCACTATCTAATAGTTCTTTGTTCAGGTGTCACTGTATATCCTGAACATATATGCATGACTCTTGTTAGACCTTGTAGTTAGGTATGTGTTTTAGGTGGGATTCTGACCAGACTATTGTAGTTCTAATGTGACTTTGTACCATCTTTCAATAGCAATTTCCCACAACAATGTCCTTTCTTTTTTGTAACTACTCGATTCTTTGATTTGATTTATTTATATATGTATTCAGTGCTCAAGTTGAGTAACTTTTGTACATACTGGTTTTGTTTGTTACTGCTCATTCCTTAGTCTGAAACATGTAGTAACATATAGACGTGATTTGTATTACCATATATACTTTATATATTTTTATATTTGTTTTATATTTAGTATTTATTTAGATACTGTAATAATGACATCTTAGCGATGCTTTTAATCTTTTTAATGGTTCTGAAGTTTTGTTGATTTTGTTTTAAATTCATTCATAGATTCACCTCATTAGTTGTTAGGACACTATACCTTTTAATTGAAGCACAGAATTGTAACCTAGCAACGGCACCTTTTTGGTGCCAAAACCAGTATTTAAACCTTGTTTTTTGTTAGAATCTGTTTGTCTGAAGAAGTCCCACTATTAGTGGGACTAAAAGCGCTTCACAGTATTGGTTCAATAAAGCTTTTGGAGAAATCTTTTTTACTACTTGATTCATATGGATATTTTGTCGCATAGGACCTCTTTGTGGACATTTATTTAGCATCTAACATAACTGATTTTATCCTGGATTCTGTCTACAGCAGCCATTTGAGTGTGGAGAATTTACAAGTGTGGACTATACAAGAATTCCCTTGGCGTTCACAAGTACAGGGTAATTTTGTCTTCTGATTTTTGTTTTTACCACATCCCTGTGTTCTGCCTCTCAGGGGCTGCTACCAGTTCCCTTATGCAACCTGAAGTCCTCAGGCATCTGGGCATTTCGCTATCAATTTCCCTTCTTGTGGAATTGGCCACCTCTCTAGCTGAGGGAGTCCCTAACATTTCCTGGCTTCAAATAGGAACTGAAAACTTACCTTTTTGAGTAAGAATATAGCTGACCTACACATTTTACCATATGGTTCTAACATGCACATTTTGAGGATTCTTTTACAAACCCATAAGCGGGTTCTTTACAAGCTACTTCTTTTAGGATTACTTTTTGTTATTAAATTTTCATAATTTCATTTTATGATTTTACAGTTTCTATAATATCCTTAATTTTATGTTTTATTATGATTGATATTGTCATGTGTGCTGTTGTTGAATTATTTCATTTGCACATTTGTCTTATTGCTTAATTATTTTATTTTAAACCCTAAATAAAGTTGAAGTATTTCCTCATGTGATCTGCCAGGTGAAGCACTTGTGTATTAGCCAAAAAGCTGAAATTATTCAAGATATACAGAATGCATGTGATTAGATCTGTAAAACAAGGTCGGCTGTCTGTATGATGGCCTGTCCCACTCAACCCTCAACTTGGTGATGGGGAATGAATAGGCCAGTTAGGCAGGAGGGGGATAGTGATCAATAGGCAGTAGGGCAAATAGTGCCACAAAATGAGGTTCCCATGATAAGTGGTGACTGGGAATGGTACAATGTACACAAATATGCTTAAAATAAATTAAGTTAAATATGCTTGCAGCCTGTACAGGGATAAGGCCCTATCAATAAGCCAAGGCAACAAGAGTTCAGTTACTGGCTCAGTAGTTTGATGGCATAGCCAAAGAGGATGGGCATGCTATCCTGGGGAGGTGGAGTGCAGCACTCCAGGATGCACCCTAGTGACTGATCCCAAATGGAGAGTCAGCATGCATGCGGATGTTGTCTATAGGTGCACGGTACTGACTGAGTCACACCCATAGGTGCTGATGATATGCTGCAAAGCCTACTTCAATCATGAGCTGGTATGGGCACATGGCTGGGGGAAGGAAACACTCAGTGACAACAGTATGGCGCTGACCCAGATAGCATTGATCTCTTCAGTGAACCCACACATGGGGCAGAGTTCAGCTGGCGGTCACTAGGTTAGGTTTGATAGGTCCTGTGGACATGTACAGGCCCTGGGAACACCTGATGGTCAGCTGTGGGAGACAAAAAAAGTGTAGCGAAAAGCATGTCAACTAAATATGCTTGACTTGTTTTTATTTCTTTTTGGAGGAACAGATAATAAAATTAGATAGAGAAAAATGTTAACAGGTAATGCCTATACTATTTAACAGAAATTAACTTAGACAATGACTGCACTACAACAACTGTTACAGTAACTTTCTGTAGTTAAAGCAATGCACTTTTCAGTCAGTACTGTACACAGTGCACACTGAATTGCTGGATGACAATGTCTACTGCTGTACATTAAATTAAAGCTGAAGATCATGTGCAAAGGGCTTTTTTAATGTTTTTGTTCACTGTAGGTAATCTCTTTTCATATAAAGTGAGTTTTCTATTTCTACAGTATGGAGAATGTATTTACTTCAGTGGAACTGTATAAAGGTTTAATAAGCTTCTGTTTGTAATTACTTTATGCTGAGCAGCTGTCTAGTTACTTCCTAGTGCCATGTCATGCTGTGTCACCTTCTGATGATGCAATTGTGAGATTCAGTGGTTTCTAGTAGGCATGGGTGTTTTCTCGCATCCACAGCAGATTTCAAAACCTACAGTGACACAATGTAAAACAGTCACTCAGACAATAATTAACTAAATGCAGTTATACTGAAGTAAAAGGTAACAAAAGCCAAAGAAAACTGTGTGAGATTCCTAGTAAAGTGTACAGTGCTTGACATACTGTGAAACAACACATCTGTAACACTGTGATCAATAGTTGAGTACCACTGGATAATCATTATTAGGAAGAAAACTAGTAGTGTGTGACTCACCACAGTGATAGCCATACAGTAAAGTACATTTATGTGAATTATACATTGAATTGATTATTGATGAATGAAACATTTGGAATAACCTTTGCATCTGTGAAAATGACGATGTGATGAAAATGAAGATGTGGTGATGACAATGAAGAAATCAGCACGAGTTGGTTCACGTAGACAACTGTGGAGTGGAGATAGGCAAACCTACAAATAACTCAACAGAATAATCTGAGTAAAGCTGAAGGCCCCACAATCAGTAATGTGTGGACAATAATTTGTTGAAATATAACAAGTAAAACACGGTGTGTCAGAATAAAAACTCTTTTTGTAATATCTGAAACTGCATGCTTGTCTGTTCAGCATCTACTTTTTATCTTTGTAAAAAGATTTTGTAAAGACAAAACTGGGATCATTCCCAGAGTAACAGCTTATTAATGAAGCCACATGAAGCAGCCAAAAAGTATTTTGTTTTTCATATTTCAAAGTTAAATTTCCTTAATTGATTTTTTAATTTCTGTTTTCACCACAGCTCTTACTAAATTGCAGTACTTCAGTTCTCGAATTTAATTTCTCACTGCAAAAAGTAATATTGTTTTACGCCATAAATAAAAAGGTTGAACCACCAAACTCTTCGGTTTCTTTTTTTTTGTCAGCAGGAGTGTTGACACTGCATGTCCAGACTTCAGCTGCTTGGTAACTTGTTTGAGAAATAGTTTGAACTCAACAATCTGAGCTTTATCTCATTATGAAAATAAATGCAGAAAAGCCAGCAAGAAGTCTAGTTTGCAATATTCCTACATATTGCAAATAAGGAAGCTCTACAAGTATTTAAAAATGTTAATCCTAAAGAGAAGTATGGGCAGACTGTGGGCCAAAGAAAAATCTTCCTTAAAAAAGGCATTTTTATTTCACTAGAAAGTATAGGGGTCAAAAGAGTGCAGATGCATATGTGACTGAGCTCAAGAAGAGAGAGTGAGGAACTGATTTGGTCACTTCCATGATTCACTGTTAAGAGGCAGACTTGTCTATATTATAAATGATCACATCAGAGGTAGACTATGAAAAAGTCATATTTGGTTTCTGATAAAAGATTGTATTCAACTAAAAGGGCCATATGAGATTCCTGAAGTGCATACAATAATGGGTGAAACTGATTCTGAGAATAAAATAAAGCATGGTTTATATAAAAAAAGAAATACAAATATCACTATGCCATCCAAGACAACAGCCATAAACAAACAGATGCAGAAAGCCTCATGCACATGGTTTTGTTACAGGCCTGATAAAAGGCAATGCAATGTTCACAATAGAAACATATGTACTTTGAGGGTGACAGTCATGTTACAAAAGTAAGCAAAGATATTCAGCACATTTGTACGATATACCTTCAGATGAGCCTGTTGAGAGAGTTAAAGCAGAAAAGTTTCTGAGTGCAGCAGAAATACACAAAAGCATGTCTAGAAATTAAAATTAATTTTGGTCAGAAAAAAATGAAGAGAAATCTGTTACTATTAAGCTTGATACTGGATCAAGATGTAGTGCTATTTCAGAAAATAAATCCGTGAATTTATCTGCCACTGTGTGTAACTCTGCTGATTTAGGTCATAAACTGAAGCCAGAGGTTCAGATTATTTTACTCTATGAACAGAGACATAAAAAGTACAACCATATGTTTTAAACTGTGCCAGTGGAGCATAACAGTTAATCGAATATTTTGGGTGCACAGCTTTTGAGAAACTGGGCTTTAAATAAATTAAATGTTCTGACACAACACAGCTTACACATCCATGCAGGCTGTTTCTCAGATTTTTCCCAAAGTAAACTCTAAAAATAATTAAATAGTACCTAGTAACTTGTAGTTAGGTCATGAGAATATTGCTAAAATGAAATCTAGTAATATAAAAATGGCATGAAGAGAAGCATTATAAAAAGCAATAAAGCAAGTAGCTGAAATGTTTACAAGTACAATAGTGTGAGGGACAATAAATAAAGCAAGTCAAAAGAGAAAGTGCAAAAGAAAACATAGTACCTCAGAACTAACACAATGACGAGTGATTCTCTAAAAATGAAAATGAAACCGGGAGGCACAAAATGAACCCAAACCTAGTACAACTCAAGATCATTCTTGACAGGTTCTGTTGCTAGTTTCCAAAACATATGCTGTTTTGCTTGATGGGTTAGACTGTCTACCAGGGGAGTCTGACATCAATATTTTTTTCTAACGCTGCTCCTTGGCTAAATGTTCGTAGAAGAGTAAATGCTGTTCTTATAGAAAAGACTGTGCAAGAATTAAAAAGAAATTAAAGAAAGCTGAATCAACAGAATGGGTAAAAACCTGAGTGAAGCCAGACAAAATAAGGATATGTATTGATCTTCAAGACTTAAGTGGAACGGACAGGAGCACTAAAGACTACTGAAGTAATTGTTTCAGGTATGGCTGATGGCAAATATTTTTCAATCCTGGTGCAAATCAAAGGGTTTCACAAATTAAGCTGAATAAAGATAGAATGAAATCATATACACTTTTCTGAGTCTGAAAACTAAAAGAATCAAGCAAGGCCACCAACAAATTACCAGTAATTATCCGTATTACTTTTCTGAGTCTGCTTTTTGGAATGTTTTTAGCACCACAATGTTTTGGTTCCCCAACACTGAACATCAAAGTTCCCTAATAACCCTTATAATTCTCTCAAGGGGAAGAACCTGCCAACTCATTCATTCGTTTAGGAGTTGAGAGTAATTTGCCATGAGCAATGCCTTGAGTGAATGCGCAGATTAAGCTGTTAGTTGTATGTCTGGCTCCTTCCCAATACCACAAATGTGATGTTTGCTTGTGCTTGCTTTCAGTGAGCACCTGCATGCTGGTTCCACTATATAGTGATCTGTGTAATGTAAGCATGTTCATCCAGCCAACAGTGGGAACCAACCACGATCCCTCCACCCAAGGTGGGTGACCTGATAAATGCCACTCTCCTTCTCCCTCTCCCTGTCTCGGGGTGGTTTCTTCAGTGTCCAACTTGCTTTTTGAACCAGGGTCATCTGGTTCAAATATTAGTAGATTAAAGAGTAGTTGGTAATATTTGAAGGTTTAGGTGGTGGTTATTCTCATCATTAATGACTTACTTATTTGTGGGGCCAACAAGCAGAGACACAATGCCACACTGATTATACTACTAAACAGACTGAGAAAGGAGAGTCTGAAATTTAACAAAGCTAAATGCCAGACATGTGCATCTTATCTAAAGCACCATATATTAAGAAAGTTAATGCTACTGTCAAAATGCATAAACCACAAGGCTGCTCTGATGTCATGCTGTTCCTAGGAGTGGTTCAAGATCATTCAGCCTGTTCTTAACCTGTCAGATATAATAGTGTCAAAAAGAAACTAAATGGGTATGACATCATTTCTTTTGTCATTTTTTTCAGCAAGATAAATGCTTTAAACTATTAAAAAACCTTGTTGTTGAGGTTCCAGCCAGAATATTGCAGTTTGCGATGCCTCTTAACCAAGTACTCTTTAGTTTGATAACAGCCAAGCAGGATTAGGAACAGAAATACTTCAATAAAGCAAATACAAGTACATTAAGAAACACCTGTTTAAGACTCCAGCTAGACATTAGAGAATGTTCCGGAATTTAAGAATACAACATGAACTGGGCAAACAAAAATAGTTTGCTGACCCTTTTAGTAAAGCAATTCTTGAGCAGAAAACAAAAAACTTATTTGAGCATGTTTCAGAAATATTACGGGTTGATTCTCAACTAACAAATAACTACCGTTTTTTTTTTTTCAGAAACTGCAAAAAAAGAATGGAACATACTGTTTGTGAATATCAAGGGTCCAGGTATTCACAAAATGCACATTCTTTTTAAAATTGTTTGTTTCACGTCTATCAAAACCCAAATGGACATTAAGGAACAGTAGTTTATAATTCAGATACTGCATTTGCTGATTCAAAAAATGTTGTCTTCTAGACAAAAGTCACATGAGATGTCATTAGCTACAGAATTTTGTAAACTAGGTCAACAGACATTGATATTAACAGTAAATATCAGTACATAATCTGTGTCAGTGGAGCAACAGGTCACACACTCATCTTTGGTACATAAAGCTGTGAGTTCTACTCCAACAGCAGGTAACTGGATTGCTGACAATGCAGTGCAGGCCTATGTGTGATGTCCTTTGGATGAGACCTGAAACAGAGGTTTGCGTTGGCTGTAAAAGTTCCCAAGAGTAGGGGTCCTTTATTTAACACAACATAAAAAAACATTATTTACTTTCTAAGTACTTCATCAAATTTACTAATAGTAATTTCTTTTTCAAATTCTTCCTTAACTTATTCTGGATTTTTTTTTTACATTCCATTATCTCTTATTTCCTTTCTTTTTATTCTTTTTTTAACTGCAAAAACCTTTGCCACACAGTTGTCCACACAAACAAATCTTATTGTACCAAATAAAAGAATACTGCTTTACAGGAAAATAGTTTTAGAACTTCCATTTGTTTAATCGTGAACTTTATCAGAAACTAAACAAAACACTACATAATTTAATTTAAATACAAAAGGAAATGACATTAAACTTTTAAAACATCCAAAGCGTCTAAGGAAGGTGCAGTTTTCATAATGTTGATTTAGTATTACTTGATTTATTATGCCAAGGTTCGACTGATGTAGAACTGTTTCAGTTTTTAAAAGCTGAGCAGCCTGAGTTGGGTAAAATTTTGGAATGTGAAAAATTCACACACAAGGTGAAATTTTACCCATCAGGCCAATAGTGTCTGCTCCTAGTAACAAAACAGTCTGAATTGAAGCCTACTAAGATTCTGTGTTAAATCCTGTAGTGCAAAGCAGCTTATATTATTTAAAAGATCCCTGGCTGTTTTTAGATAGTCTTAAAAAATATGAATTTAAAGGTAATATAACCATGCTTTGTACTTTAGATGTTACTTCTTTGCACACAGTAATACATCAGGAAGAAGGTATTGAGTTTGTGAGGTCTTACGTTTCGAAGTACACAGAAATTGCAAATTCTGATGTGAATACTATCTGTACTTTATAATAGTTTTATGTTTGGAGATAGCATCTTTCAGCAGATTTCTGGTGTAGCAATGGATGCCAAGGTGTCACCGTCTTTTGCAAATATAGTTATGCGCTGGTGAGAGAGAATATTTGACCAAAATGAGTTATTTTCAGCAAGTTACCATATATAAAAGATACACAGACAATTTCGCTTTTTTATGGGCAGGTAGTTTTGAACACTTTAATACTTTTGTACAAGAAATTAACAGTAGTGTTTCATGGCTTAAGTTTGCAGCTAGTGGTAAAGGACAAACTATTCATTTTTGGATACCCAATTACACCTGATATTAATAACAAAAAGTTTCATAGCAATATTTTTAGGAAAGACACCTTTAAAATAAATATTTACATTTTCAGTTACCATCCTTGTTTTAAGAAATTTAATGTCTTCAGAGGTCAAGCTATAAGACTGAGCAGACTAATTAGTTCTGGTACTGATTTTTTGAGAAAAGTAGATGTCATTACCAAAATGTTTTATGCAAGTGGGTACCCCTTAGACAAACTTAAACAAAGTGCTTTTAAAGTTGTCCAAGCTAGGAACAGTACATTTTCTGCTATTTTGCAAGCAGGGTTTACACCAAAACATGTCAATAAAACTGATGACACCAAAGTGTTCTGTTTCCCTATACCAATGAGTTTAAATGACTGTGATATTCAAAATATTCTTACACAAAATTGGAAAATTATTTTAGGGAATTTCCATAGTGGTGGTGCTGCGGTAGCATTGTCGCCTCACAGTACGACACTCACCGGTTCGACTCTCAGCTAGAGCGTCTTCTGCATGGAGACATGCATGAATGGGCGTACCTTCGTTGAAGGTTGTGTGTTACGGCTGGCAACTCAGCATGTAAAAATCAACTGCCAATCATTAGCGGACCGGAGTTCCGCTGTGGTGACCCCTAACCGGGAAAAGCCGAAAGACACTCAATTTTAGGGAATTAATTCAGAACTGACAAAGGTTCTGAGAATACAACCTAAATTTGTTTACAAGAAAACTAAGAACCTTAAACAGTTATTTGAACAAATGCCTAGTAACAGAGGTCAAAAGGATAAGAATTCCTATGGTGCAAGTCCTTGTTACAATTGTAAGTACTGCAGGTATATTAACCAAGGTAGCAGCTACTTTTTGAACATTGTAGATTTCATTTTGCTTTATTTTGCAGCAAAAGAATCATACAATTGCAATAGTATTGGGTTAGTTTACCTTGCAACCTGTACAAATTGCCAAAGTTTCTATATAGGAAAAACTATTACAAAACTGTCTAACAGAATTAAAAAAAAACACTTGTCAGCCATTAAGAAACATGATACTAACAACGCTCTGGCAAAGCACAGCTTGAACTGTACTGATTTCAGGAAATTTGCATTTTTAGTGATCCTAAGTTATTTGTTGATTCATTTACCAATTATTTGGAAAAACATGAGTTAAAGTGAAAAGTATTTCTTACAGTGGATTTTCCACCCGGCATTAATGAGACTAACAGTATTAAACGTGTGTTAAAATATAAGATTCTATGAAGCTGTATTTGTCTCAGCTGTCTCTTTAAGCTTAACAGAACTTAAATGAAGGTGTGTATTTTTTAAACTAAGTCATTGGATATGTTACATGCTTGATGTAATTTCCTTTTCTATTTAAATTAAATTATGTAGCTTTTTATTTAGTATCTGATAGGTTCAAGATTAAATGAATGAAAGCGCTAAAACTACTTTCCTGTGGAGCAGTATTCTATTATTATTTAGTTCAATGAGATTTGTTTGTGTGGACAGTTGTGTGGCAAAGGGTTTTGCTATCAACTTTTGTCATTTGTACCCTTTGAAGAATTTTCGCTTTTTTTTAAACACTTTATTGAATTATCACTTATGACACTGGCCAATTTACATTTATATAAAAGTAATCAAACTGTATTAACAAGTTTGTGTTTATAAACATTATACTTCACACATATTAATATATATCATAAAACCTAAGCAACATTACATAAATTATTAAATTCCTGCCCTTTTTTAAAACAAGAAACATCTTTATTAAACCATCACTTATGACATAATTAGTGATTCATTCTGATTTATTTAGATAAATGAAAATAAACTGCACTGATACAATCCTAGTTGCAAGCATTTTACATCACAAACCATACTGAAATACTCCCTGTTGCAAACATTATACACCACTTATAATCTACCCAGTCATTTTCAGTCAAACATTACATAGGTCATTTAAGTCCTGCCTTTTTTTAAACCTCATTCCTCCCCTGTATGTATTGTTCTTACAATTCCCATGTTTTCCTATATAGTTTGCTCCTGCCCTTTCTAAAGATTTCAATTCCAGTTGTTTTATCTCTGTTACAATAGTCACTACTTCTAGTATAGTTGGTTTAGATTTTGATTTCCATTTTTTAGTAATTGTTTTTTAGCAGCCAACATAATTAGACACAGCAAGGTCTTACCATGTCTGGGCAATTCTGATTCTGTAACATAGCTCAAAAAAATCATCTCCCTTGTCACACCAATCTTCCCACCCGCATCTCCAAAAGTGCATCCTGCAGGGAATCCTTAAAGTCTGCCAACTCACTGCATTCCCAAAACATATGTTCCCAATTACCTCTTTCTTCCCCATTGCATCTCCAACATTTTCTGTCTACCTGAGGAAAAATTATCTGGAGTCTACTTGGCGTAGAAAAATATCTGTGTAAACACTTCCAAGCAAAAATCCTAAATCTTCTACACTTTGTTGCATATTTGGGAGACATATATATATATATATATATATATATATATATATATATATATATATATATATATATACACACACACATATCCCCCATTGTTTCTTTGTGAACTGCTTATCCAATCTCTTTTCCCAAGCCTTTCTAACCTCCGATTGATTCTTATAGTTATCATGCAATATTTTATATGCTCTATTAATTATTAATTTTTTAATGGGAACCTCTGTCTTTCTTTTTATTCTTATACGTATTTTCCATGTGCTGTATTACAATACTCATAATTTGCTCATGTTCATTTTACCTTTCCTTTTACAGTTTTCATTTATTTATTATTTTATTTTACATTTGTTTACCGGGAAAGTCCAACAGGATATATGTCAATTTTCAGCGGAGACCCGGGGAGAAAAGCTCCAGAAAGCAGAGTACAAATACATTAGGAACAATAGAAACATTTAGAGATAAGTATAATATACAGTTTTCAGTAGGGTTACAAACTTAGATAAAACATTATAGACAACATCAAAATCATGCGGCTTCAGTTTCAGATAATAATACACACAGTTATGGGTTAAGTCCCATGAAGAATTCATACACTTATTAGAGTATAAGATTGAAATGCTTAGGGAGAGTTTGCAGGAACAGCGGGTGTTGATTAGTTGGGGTTTAAGCAGGGACATTGCCAATGCTGGTGGAAGTGCATTTTGAGGCTTTTTTTGAACTGGGTTAAGGAGAATTGGTGAGTAAGTTCATCAGGTAGTATATTCCAAGTTTTGCCTACTGAGCTGGCAAATAGAGAGTCACCAGCCACATTTATGTTCTTAATTGTTTGTACCAGCAGTTTGTCAGCAGAGCGTAGTGACCTCAGGTTGCTGTATGGTTTGATGATCTTATTTAGTGCTGGTGTTTTTTGGATTCATATAGTATTTTGTGTGTTATTACAAGTTGTTGTATCGGAGAAGACTGGGCCACTCCAGCCATCCTAGTTGAGTTAGGTTGATACAATGGTGGGTCCTAGAGGTAGCACCTGTAGCAAATCTAGCAATATGGTTGTAACAGCTAGCAAGTTTGGTAAAGGTGGCTTGGTTCAGGTTAGTGAAGAGGGGGGGAGGCATAGAGAAGAGTTTAAAGTAGGTGGGACTGAGCGATAGTGGTTCTTGCAAAAGGAGTGAGGAATGGTCTGATCCTGTATAGGGAGCCCAGTTTTTTTGTTGACAGATTTGATGGTTTGCTTGACATGGATATCATATTTTAGGGCGTTAGCGACTGTGATGCCCAGGAGTTTTGTGCGAGTATCTGGGGATATAATTGTGCCATTGCTGGAACTTATAGTAATGAATGGTGAGGAGGATTTGCAGGTGGGGGAAAAGATGAGCAGTTTAGTTTTGTTGGGGTTTAATAGAAGCTGACTGTTTGCAAACCATTTTTCTACATCATTGAAAGTATTCTAGGTTAGGGTCATAAGCTCAGTTGAGGAGGAGGTGGTACATATTAAAGTAGAGTCATCCATGTATTGGATGCAGGTGGCCTTGGGAGTGATGGTGGGTAGGTCATTGATAAAGACTGAGAAGAGTAGTGGTCCTAATATGGAGCCTTGGGGGAACTCCTAGAGTAATGGGTAGACTTGTGGATAGGGTATTCTACCATAAAACTGCTTGTTGTCTATCAGACAGGTAAGATTGGAACCATTTAACAGTGATAGTTCCTTCAGGGTACAGAGAAGCAGTTGGTGATTGACCATATCAAAGGCCTTAGAGAGATCTAGGAAGAGAGCAGAGGTAAGTTTGTTATTGTTTCGGTTGATGTTGACAGAGTTAGAGAAGGATAGGAGGGTTGATGTTGTGCTGTGGTGTGGCCTAAATCCATGCTGAGAGTTGGCCAGTATTTTATTTTGGGTGAGATAGTGCATTAATTGGTTGTCGATGCACTTTTCCATAATTTTGGTCAATGGTGATAGTATGGCTGTTGGTCGGAAGTTTGAGAGGTCTAAAGAATTCCCTCCTTTATGAAGGGGAATGACATGGGAAACCTTCCAGAGAGAGGGGATAGTGGCTTCAGTCAAGGTGCGGTTTATTATGATCGAGTATGCAATGGCATCTTCCCCTTTTTGTAAATATTCTGGTAGGAGGAAATCAGCTGCCAGGGTAGTGAGCTTTAGTTTGTTAATTAGAGATTGGATGGTGGATGTAGAGGGTCTATATTATAAGATCGACGGTTGAAAACATCGAACAACACATGCTCAACACCATATGGTCGATGTCTTCAAACGTCGACCTTATAAAAAGCCAAAATCAAAAAAAGAAAAAAGTACCATAATGGGTTTAAGCAGGGGGGCAAGCCACCCTGCACCCCCCACCCCCCGCTACTTAGATATACCAACTCCGAGACCGCACTACATTGCAGTAAATGGAAATCTTCCCTTACGGAGATTTCTGTTTAAACGCTCGAGTCTCTGAGCATTCGATATTCTCGTGTCGACAATGTCAGATTCAACATTGTCAACTTTCGAGAATATAATATAGACCCGATGTAGATACAGGTTGGAAGGCGAAAGGGAGTGGGGTAGTGGTTGTGGAGGAGGTTTGAAAGAAGCTGTTGGGGGGTAGTTGGCTAGCTAGTGATTGGATGGTTTTGGTAAAAAAATTGTTAATGATGTTAGCAGTTTCCTCTGGAGTTTTAAGGTCGCCAAGATTTGGGGGTGGGGGTGGAGGTTTGGCCAGGGTGGAGCAGTTTATGTATGCCTGCCCAAAATTTTTGAGGTTTGTTCTGGTGTTTTTGCTGAAGGTGTTGATAGAAGTTTTTTTTGTCTAACAGTGTGACTTTCTTGGTATCATTCCTTAGTTGTCGGAATTTAATATGGTCAAGTGGGTTTTTGGAGGTGCACCATTTGTCCCATGCTTTATTTCTTGCTATGATTTTGGTTTTGGTTACATTAGAGAACCAGGGGTCAGTCTTAGTTTTGGCTCCGAGGGTGCAGATAGGAGCGTGGGAATCTAGAATAGAGAGGAATTTAGAATTAAAGTAGGCTACAGCATCAGCTAGTGGAAATTTTAAGTATGGCCCAATTGCATGCCCTGAGTTCATTGTGAAAGTCTGTGGAGTTAAAGTTCTTGTTGTTTCTGATAGATTTATATAGAACTTGGTGGTGGTTATCTACTTTATGCTTAATGATGTAAGTGAGTAGGTGGTCACGTATATCATCTGGGAGGGTACCTGTGTTATACAGGTCTGGGTGATTGTTGATAAGAATCCAGTCCAGGATACTGCCTTTGTAGTTGGATTAATTTTTTCTGGAGGGTGAGGATATACGTTGGGTATAACCATGAAGGTTTATATGGGTGGTGGGAGATTTAGAGGAACAATTGTTCCAGTCAATATTAACGTCTTCTAACACCATAGTTTCATGGGGGGTATGTGTTGGAAAGCCATTGGAGGAAGTCTTCTATGGTATTTGCATTGTTGCCTGGGGGGATATAAATGCAGGCAATGAATATAGATTTATTTTTGTTAAATTGTAGTTTGCTAACTAGGGGTTCTGCATTATTGAACAAGGGAGGTTGTTGTGGGGCTAGTGTGACATCTATTGTGTTTTTAAACAGAACTGCTACTCTTCCACCTTTCCTGGTGTTACAGTCTAGTCTAAGTATGTTGTACCCTGGTGGGATAACCTCATCCTTTTTAGTTTGTTGGTTTTCACCAGGTTTCTGTAAGACATACCACATCGGGTGAGTAGGTAGCTAGAAGGGCATGAAGATTATGGACCTTACTGTTAATACTCCTGATGTTTAGGTGACAGGTCAGGAGAGAGTTAGGGGACCTTGAATTTGACCATACGTTGAAGGTGGTAGTGGGCTGAGAGCTTGTGGGAAGGGTGGGTCCAGGGTTAGGGTGGATGTCCCCATCCCTCATCAGAGTAAATTGTACAGTGATTATTAGTTTCAGCGCTTTACTTATTATTTTGGGGGAGATGTACCATAGTCTAGTTAGTTGGTGGTTGTTAAAAGTGGAGAGGATAGGTTTGTAGTGAGCTAGGGGTTGGTCTGATTCACTCAAGGTGGGAGCAGAGATTGTATGAGATATGGGGTGGTGAAAGCCAAGATAGGGCTGGTTTTCATAGATGGTGAGGAGATATAGCCCAGGCAATATAACTGAGAGGAACATAACTGGTCTCACCTTGATAGTAGTGGTACCTTGTAAGGAATGTGGGTGGGGAATTAAGAGGGTTGTTGGCAGGAAGGGGTGGTGTATAGAGGTGTGGGTTATTTGTGATAGGTTGTAGGAGGGGGAGTGGTTTATTTGGCCTAAATTTAGCACTAGTGTGGGTGGGTGGGGTACTGAGTGAGCCCGAGCAAAGCTATACCAAGCTACAAGGATTTCCAGGGTCTGTGAGTATGCAGGCTTAAAGAATACAACTTTAGAGTGATTTTACTCAGTTCATTTTAAAGTGAGCTACAATTTACCCAATTTTACTCAATTCTTTTGAAAGTGAGCTGTGTTCTACTCAATATTGTATAAAACAAAGTTTGTAGTTTAGCCATACAATTTTACTGACTGTTGGGAGTAAGCAAGCTTTTAACCTGAATTTTGTACAGATATTTATTTCTTTAGCAACTGTGAGATGAAGTAAGCAGGGGGAATGTGTTATACAGGCTTTATGCACTGTAGAATGCTTATTGTATTACTTATTGCAGCAGCCTGACTAGGGAGTCTAAGACTGTTAAGCTATCTTTTACTATGGGCCCTAGGCTAGCCGTAGACCCAGTTCAGCCAAGCAATCTATTAGCACAACAGTTACACTTAAAATGTAGACCTTGCAGTCCTTTTCCTTAGCGAGGGACAGTGCAGGAATGCTTTTGTTTTAGTTTTCAGGATGATAGTTTCTTTTCAGCACAGATTGAACTCTTTGAGGTAAGGACAGGTGGGGTGGAAAGACCTGGTAAGGTACATAGAGTCAGTGCATGGATTCTATATGGAACATAGCTAACAAACATCATGCAAACAGTATTATACATTCAGGCAGGGCATTCATTAATAGTAGTAGTACCACAGTTTCTGCATTTCTCTATATTCAATTGCAACTATCAGCCAGAGCAGTAGTTTACAGCACAGGCAAAGTTTAGCGAATTTTACACAGCTTTTCCTATGTGGTTTTATGCTATCAGTAGTTACAGCTTTAAGGCAGTACAGTTAAATTCACTTGCTAAATGCTAGGAAACACTTCTGTTCATGATTCATGAACCAGCATAATAGTATATCACAGCAAGCTATGTCACCAAGCTTATAATGTTAAAATTACCACATGCAGTCAATAAATATGCTTAAAAAATCAGTCCTGGCTAGCAAACTTTACATGTAATTCCACTCGTTTTTCTAATCCTTCTACTAGTTTGGCGAATTAAAAAAATATTGCTATGTATGCCACTTAGCTTTTTTAGTTGTTTTTTTACCACATAATCAGTGAAAAGCCCAAAAAACAGTTCTAGCATACCGTTTGTGTAGAAAAGCAACCGACTGGGTCCTTAGGCACTAGGGGGTTGAATGGTGGCCAAAGCAGTCCTAAAAGTAATCCCACATCATGTTGTGGGAAATCAAGCTTTTGATTGGCTATACCAAGCTACATGGATTTCCAGGGTCTGTGAGTATGCAGGCTTAAAGAATACAACTTTACAGTGATATTACTCAGTCCTTTTTAAATTGAGCTGCAATTTATCCAGTTGTACTCAATTCTTTTGAAAGGGAGCTGTGTTTTACTCAATAATGTACTAAACAAAGTTTGTAGTTTAGCCAAACAATTTTACTGACTGTTGGGAGTAAGCAAGCTTTTAACCTGAAATTTGTACAGATATTTGTTACTTCTTTAGCAACTGTGAGATGAAGTAAGCGGGGGGGAACGTGTTATACAGGCTGTATGCGCTGTAGAATGCTTATTTTATTACTTTATTATTTATTACTTATTTTATTACAGCAGCCTGACTAGGGAGTCTAAGACTGCTAAGCTATCTTTTACTATGGACCCTAGGCTAGCCATAGACCCAGTTCAGCCAAGAAATCTATTAGCACAACAGTTACACTTAAGATAAAGACCTTGCAGTCCCTTTTCCTTAGCGAGGGACAGTGCAGGAATGCTTTTCTTTTAGTTTTCAGGATGATAGTTCCTTTTCAGCACAGATTGAGCCGTTCGAGGTAAGGACAGGTGGGGTAGAAAGACTGTTTGTGTAGAAAAGCAGCCGAGTGGGTCCTTAGGCACTAGGGGTTTTCATTTCTCTCATTATACTAATATACTTCTTTACTGTTTTACCTAAATATGAAGATATGTCCTCCCTTCTCCCTTTCTCGACCTAAATAGTAATGCCTTATTTTTTCAGTTTCTTTTACATATTTCTTTTTCCTATCATAATAGTTCTCTTCTATTATTCTCTAAATTCTCTAATATATTTCTGTGCATTTCCTATACTTCACTTTCGTTTCCTTTCTTACATCATTCTGCCATAAAAGAAAGAAAAATAGGAACACTTTTATACTTCCTTTTAAATTCACTCCACCATTCCTTACTGCTAATCCATAAAAGTCAGTCATGGTTTTATGACCTCCCATAACTGCAATATGTCTCACTCTCTGATTTCATCCCATAATTTCTTGTTTATTCTTTTTATTTCCTTTTTCATTTTAAAATACTTTCTTTCTTCAATCACCTCCATCCATATTGCTAAATGATCTGAAAAACCCATCAAAACTGTATCACCATCTGTTTCCCCTAAGCCTGTCAATAATACAAAATAATCACTTTCAGATACAAGTGCCCCTCTTGTTTAAGTCCAATGATGTTTGACCGATGCAGCTAATTTAACACACAAATTCATAGATGTCGACTAGGCTAACGACCACTAGATCCTTTTTAAGCCTAGCCTTGCATCCCAAATCTCTGACAAGTTCTGGTACTCTTGATAATTGTAAGCAGGGACTTGAGAGCTGAACCATTTACAGGCTACCTGTGTGCATTAGAGACATAGGTGGCAAACCAGAAATGAATTTTATTTTTCCCATACAACTGCCAAGTTACACTTGAATTGGGTCACAGAAGAACTCTGCTTCACAGGGATGGGGAGCTTGTTTCAGAGAAGTGTTAGTCTCTGGGATATAAACCTGTCTGTCCAGCAGATTCTATTTATATCACACGCAAGGTTCAAGTCTTTAGAATGGGCAATTTTGGTGCTGTTTGTTTTGTGGATATGCAGGAGGACCATCAAAGTGGGGTCTGACAATGCCTTGTATGCCAAGTATAGAGTTCCCCTCAACAGCCTTTAGAAACCGGAATACAGGGATAGGGCCTTGAGGCAGTCTGCACAGGACATGTTACTTAAACCCTATATTCTTTTAATGAGGGACATCTGTGGACATTCCAATTGCTGAATATGCCTGGTTAGGTACATAGCAAGGGGGGAATTGCACTCAATGACAGGTCTGATAAATGCCAAATACAGTAGAACAATGACTTCCTTGGACCCTGATGCCATACCTTTGCTTATAAGATGCAAGCCCCACCCTGCACCTCTCACACTCTCTGCTAATTATATATACCAACTTCAAGGTTGGACTACAGTGAGGAAAAGGGAAATTTCCTGATCCCTACTGTAATGCGATCTCAGTCGGAATGGCAAAGCAGTTTTTGTGGTGCATGTGGGTGAGTGTCCTTTTCTGTTTACTTTTGTTATTCATTGGGTATTGTAACGTCTGAGATGTTGGCCAATTATGTCAATTCGACAATATGAAACTTGGTGAAATTAGCATTCACTGAATGAAATGTTCGCTCTTGTGGTCTAGATGAATAGTAGTTCGGGGAAGAGAACGTTCGATGCTTTGACAAAGACCTGTCAATCCATCTGCTTGGAATGATGGGACAGAATCCCCAGCTACTAGAAATTCCTGGGATGCATCATGACAGGATATATTTAAGGATGGTAGTTCCAAAAGGAGGATCTAGACCTTTTAGTCATATACAACTTAGAATGGTTGACAAAGGTATGCATTGCTGACCGTGCTACTGTGGAGCATATGTCTTCAATGAAGAATTCTTGAAAAAGGCCATGAAGTTTCTATGGGCTTCCTGAAATAAGCCTTATATTTTGACAGTAAAGGTTTGATGATGATGGAATAAGCATGTGTAATGCATCTGGAAAGAATAAGTTTTGAGACCTTGAAACCAAATTTGGAAGAGGAGTAAAAGTCAAAGAGTTGGTTTTCCTTCCAAAAATCTTTAGTGTGATACAGATAAAAATGTAGTGGTCTGTGAACATCCAAAGAGTGAAGCAAATAGTTTCCTCTGTTGAAACGGTGGAGAAAAAGTACAGGTAGATGAATGGTCTGATTTAAGGCCAATTCAGAAGTAACTTTAGGCATAAAGGAACGGTTAGTTCTAAGGGAGACTTTGTCTTTGAGAAAATCAAAGGGGGGGGGTTACAGGAGAGTGCATGCAATTCAGACATTGTTCTAACTCATATGATAGCCATCAGTAACAAAGTTTTCCAGGAAAGGAATTTCATGTTACAGGAAAAAGCAGGTTTGAAAGGGGTCTGCGTCAAGATCTTCAACACAAAGTTTAAGTCCCATGGTAGAGAGGGTTTTTCCACATGAGGTCTCAAGAGCAAACCCTCTTTTAGGAAAGCTTTACAAACTTTTTGAGAGGCTAAAATGTGGAATTGAAGCCCTGGTGAAAGATAAAATTGGCTGTCAATTGGACTTTATCAATGGAGGAACTAGTAGCAAAATTAATTAAGGTAGCTAAGAACTGCAAAATCAGAGGAAATGGGGCATAAAAGAGGTCCACACTTTGTTGGATTGCCCGAAGAGAAAATGTTTTCCATTTAATCCTGTATACCTTTCTAGCTGTATCTTTCTGAGAAACAATCTGAATAACCCAGGAGGAAAAGGAAGAATCCTTGGTAATCACTGAAATTGGAGAAAATGTGATTAGTTTCATAGATGATATATCCAGGTGAGGTTTATCAGATGAATGAGATAAGAGGTCTGGAATGGGAGTGAGCAGCCAGGGTTTTTCTCAAGATCAGTATGGGGAACCATATTTCTCTGGGCTAAAAGGGAGCTATGAGGATAACTGGAGCCCCACACAGAGATGCTTTCTGTAAGAACTTTGTAATGAGACATAGTGAAGGGAATGCATAAAGTAGTCCAGGAGGGTAATGATGGACAAGTGCATCCCTGGCTATATGTCCTTGTGGAAAGATTAGGGCAAAGCAGCTACTTCACTAGGTGTTGGCTGGGACTGCAAAGAGGTCACAGCACTGATGACCCCAGCAGTGGAAAATCATTTCTGCTACTGATGAATTGAGGGACAACTCATGAGGCATAAAGATCCATTTGGTGAACATGTCTGCTAGAAAGTTAGTCTGTCCTGCAATGTGCATTGATATCAAAGTGCAGTGAAGAAATTGCCCATTACTACATACTCATGGCTTCTTAGCAGAGGGAGTAGGACTTGTTTCCTCCTTGTCTGTTGATATACCATACCACAAAGATGTTGTCCATATGGAGACAAAGAAGTGTGGAAGCCCTGAAGAGCCTGTAAAACTAAGAGGACTGTCCTCATCTCCAAGACATTGAGATAAAGATGGGCCTCTATTTGAGATTACGTTCCATGGACTGTTTCCTCTCAAAATGCTCCCTACTCTAGACAAAAGGCATCTGTGGTGACCATGGCCATTGAGAGGGATACAATGAAAGGTTGTCTGAGTAGGAGACTGAATTGAACCGCCAGTCTAGATGATGCCTGCAGATGAATGAAAGTCAATACATATTTCTTAACAGGATTTAAGATCGAGAAGTATTGTACACTCACTGTCCACTGTAATACCCTTATGCAAATTTTGTCACTGGGAATCAGAGTGATTGTGGCAGCCATCGTACTTAGGACTTGAAGAATCAGTGATGCAGGAGAGGAAGGCATTTGCATGAGCTTTGAGGCAGCAGACCAAAGAGATGCAAATCTGTTGTCTGGAAGTTTTGCAAGTCTTAATCTGATGTCCAGATGGCATCCTATGAACTTGAAAATTTGATAAGGGCTCCAGTTGAGATTTTGAAAGATTTATGGAAATGCTAAAAACAGACATGAATACAGCAGTCCCTTGCTTAAATAAGGGACAGTTTTGTAGTGATATGGAGCCAATTGTCTAGGTACAGGAAGATATATATATCTCTTTAAGCCTGAGATTGGCTGTTATGACTGACTTGCACTTGTTAAAAAGCAGGGGGACTGTGGCAAGACCAAATAGCAATACTTAAAATTAATTGGCTCTCAGCCAGAAGTGAAGGTACCACCTGGATGATTTTGTGATCTTGACACATACGTCAGCATCCTGAAGGTCTACAGAGCATATCCAGTTACCTTCTTGTAGACTGACTAGTGGCACCTTAACCTTTCAGAACTCTGGGGGGCTGGGGTTTATACAATTTTTAAGCAGCCACTTAAGTCTAAAATGGACCTGAAGTCATTTGATGTCTTGGGATCTAAAATGAATGTGGAATAGACAGGAAGCCATCTCTGTATTGGTGGGACATCATTGATGGCTCTTTTTGAAGGAGCTGTGCCATTGCTCTCTCTTGTCAGAGTTGCACATATAGGACAGGCAGAGATCATGGTTTGGAAGTTGCCAGGAAAGGAATTGTGTTGTCTCTTGATATTACGCTCCTCACCCAGGTGTCTTGTCTGATGGTCAGTCATGGTTTTAAAGAGACAGTCAACCCCTGATTGCACCAGAGAGGAGTAATTGGGCAAAGCCTTAGGGGTGAATGAGTAGTTTGCCTGCAGAAGGGCCTCTAAACTCCTGAATCTGCTAACCCCCTCTGACTATAGCGTGGTATCCATTAAAGCAGTCCCTCTGCCATGGTTTCCTGTCTGAAAAGGAGTTGAAAGGAAGACCCTGAGACTTCTTAAACCAGAGAGCTTTGGTACCCTTTTCGTTCCTAATGACGGACCTCTAAGGAGTTTCAAGGAGGACCCCCAGAGTGTGTAGCATCTTCCCCTTCCTGTTCACTTTTCAGAAGGTTTTCCTTGACTTCAGGCCTAAAAAGCAAGACCTTATCATAAGGGGCATTAATAAACGATGTCTTGAAGTTGTCTGTAAAGTCACACATGCAGCTAGGAATGGTAAACCATGGCCATGCTTGTGCCCACTGTCCTATCCATTCCATCTGCAGCACTATGTAGTAGCCACCTCATGAAAAGGTTGGAAATACACTGCATACTAGCCACCTGGGACTTGATCTTTTTTAGAGTGGCTGGAGTAGAAGATCTTCACAAAGAGTCCAGCATTTATTCATCTTGATCTTTGAAATCTCTTAATATGGGTAAGATAATTCAGTGCTTGCAGTGCAAAGGTTTCTGAGGCATAAGCATGTTTCCCCATATGGTGCACCACCATGGACTACTTTCTTCAGTTTCCACAATAATACAGACCACAAGAGGGACTTTGCTCCACTGATGTCCATCTTTGGGCAGCTGCAAAATCGTATCTGATATTTGAGGCATGCACTTCACAGCATCAGTCTCCTACCATGCCCTCTCAACCACTAGCTAAACAATCCAGTCAGCAAGAGTGACCACCCAGGATGTAGAGGGGGTTAGTCTGAATGCCTCAAATAAAATCTCCTCCTCTGGGTAATGAGGGGTCAGTGGACCATGTATCCCTTTGTCATATCAATTCAAAATCTCACCATACCTGGAATCTTCTTGGGGTGGAATGAGGACAACTTTCTCCTTTGTTAAGGTCATTGATGGTAGTGAGAGATTCTGCATAGGAATCTGTGTGTCTGCTTTTTTACATTCATTTTCTAGAAATCTCCAAGGGAGTCTTGCAAAAAATCCTGAAGTGTCCTAGACTCCTTGATGAATTGAAGTTTGAGACATTCAGCACTGCTCTGTCCTTTGGGTCAATGATGAGGACATCAAGGACAAAGAAAGTCTGGTGTGAACAGAAAGAATTGAAAATGAGGGTGCATTCCCTGACGAATATGAGGGGATGAGGGGCGGGTGATGCTCATTTCAAAGAATTCTAAGCCCAAAGGCCACAAGGTAATTCCCATCAGCACCAACTCCAACCTAGTAGAAGAGGTGAAAGATGGCTGCAACAAGTGAGCTGAGGAATTTGAAGAGTTCCCTCCAAGGATGAAGTTGGTCTCAGCAATGGAGGAAAGGTGCTGAGTCAGAAAATGGATAGACTGTTGGATTTGAAAAGATCACAGCCAAAGCCTTTTATGAGTGAGGTGGCTTAGCAGCCTTGGAAGGGGGTGGTCCTGAGGAGGACTCTTCCAGATTCCTTTTCTTTCTCTTTACCATTTCTTCAATCATCTGTTTTGCTCTATAAAATTAGAAGACATGAGGCCTTTCAAAATCAACTTGCTCTTTCTCTCCATAAATGAACAAAGTCCAAAGGCCTTACATATTTTACAAAAGGGCTGTTGGTGTTCAGGCTCTAGGAATACTGTGCATAGGCTATCGGACTCCTGGGGCAGAACTTTGTGCCCACAGTGGGTCTAGTTTTTAAAGTCTATCTATTAAATCTATGAGTATGAAAAAATCAAATAATAGACAAAGAATAAATAACAAATAAATAGGCTAATGGTGAGCAAAGGAAAAAAAAAACAGAGGAGAAAATTTGACTGCCACCTAATCAACTGAGACAGGGAGGAGAATATATAAATTTGTTTTTGTTATATAATTTAGCAAAACATGGCCACAGAAGTAGGAGGAATAACCAGACAATAAAGATAGAAAACATGTACTAGAAAGTCATAAAGAAATTGTGAAATAGCACATTTATCTGAGGAGTTCTGGAGAGAGTGTATGAAGTTGAAAGGTGGTAAAAGAGATCTAAGGGTTGTGAGGAAACTCAGGTGTATTGTAGGAGAATGCAGGAGCTCCAGCTATGGAGTGAACAGAAGTTGGTAAGCAGGATCTGCTGTGAGGTGGAAATTCCCAAATGGACAAATGAAAAAAACAAAATCTGAAAGACAACTACCTTCCTTACTAACCAAGGACTCACTAATTTGGTGATTGGATGACCACTGGTGCACAGAAGATTCATTAAACAACTACTTTCTCTGTCTATTTAGAGAATGAATTTGATACATATATTCAGCCACAATGGTGCTGCGGTAGCGTTGTCGCCTCATAGCAAGTCGTTGTCCCGTTCGATTCTCAGCTAGAGCGTCTTCTGTGTGGAGGCATACATGAATGGGGTGTGCCTTCGTTGAAGGTTGTGCATCAGGGCTGGTAACCCGGTACGTAAAAATCCACTACCAATCATTAGCGGACTGGAGTTCCGCTGTGGCAAGCCCTAACCGGGAAAAGCCGAAGGACACAAACAAACATTCAGCCACAATGGCAAACACACTTATAAAACAACTGTACACACTCTGTGGCACATAAGATATTGGTAATGATCACAAAATGGATATAACAAGCACTGCATATCATAAAGGCAATATGAAACAAAGATCTACATTATATCATTTCTAACGAGGCTGTACTGCATTGATGTTCTTAGTGAAACAATTAGTAGAATCCAACATTCAGTTTCATCTGGTAGTGGATTCACTATCCCATACAACTAAAATGAAGTGTACCAAAAAAAAAAAAAAAAAAAAAACATATGCATAAGAAAGACTGTCTCTTTTTAAGGAGAGCTGATTTACATACCTTGAGTACAAATTTGAAAATGCAAAAAGTAACCATTTTCATGGGGATCACCTAGAAGAAAAAAATAAACTTCTTTATATAAGTAGAAGGTCTCTTACATAAGTCAGAGGACTGGATGTTACTAACACCTTAAATTATGTTTACAGTAATTCCATAAATAGTATCACTAATAACTAAAAAAGTGACCAAAGACAACCTCACATTTATAATGAATTAAAAAGAACAAATGAATGTGTGCTTCCCCTTTACCATGTCCCGACATTTCTATGCATACTAACTCTGAGTTTAAACAACCTTGAGGGTAAAGGAACTCTTATTTACCTAAACAGTTTTGTGATCTTATTCAGTACAGTGTCTGTACTTTACTGGAATTGGGATTTGTCTAAACCTGATCAGCAAAGCCTGTTCTGATCATATTCACATCAATGAAACACATGCATCCTTATTAATTTACTCCTGACACTCAAGTAATTACCAAAATTTGTTTCATTGGTTGTCTGTGAGTCATTAACTATATCAAGCAGGTAATGCAGCAGAGGGGTGGTATATATATATATATATATATATATATATGGGTCTACTTCTAATGCCCGAAACGCCGTTTCGCCGACAGGGAAATAACCGACGCCAGAAACCCGACAACGCAGTTGACCGACACGCTCGAATCCCGACAGACGGAAGACCGACAAGGGGAATGTGTAAGCGCGACCTGGTAAGTATGCGATAGTGAGGGATTTAGGAGTAGGGAGCGGACAGGTAAGTGTGCAATACTCAGGGATGTAGGGTTAGGGTGTGTGATAGGTGAGTGTGCGGTAGTGTCGGAGCTTGGGGTTTGGGGTGTGTAAGTGAGTTAGGGTTAGGGTGCAGGTAGGGAGTGTGTGCGGTAGTGTCGGAGCTTGGGGTTTGGGGTGTGTAAGTGAGTTAGGGTTAGGGTGCAGGTAGGGAGTGTGTGCGGTAGTGTCGGAGCTTGGGGTTTGGGGTGTGTAAGTGAGTTAGGGTTAGGGTGCAGGTAGGGAGTGTGTGCGGTAGTGTCGGACCTTAGGGTTAGGGTTTGGGTTAGGGCTAGTGGATATGTGTTGTAGTGTACTGTGGTGTTGACGTGTAGTGTGTCGGTGTTATGGTGTTCGGTGTTTCGCGTTGTCGGGTTTGTGTGTTGTCGGGTTTCTGGCGTCGGTTATTTCCTGTCGGCGAATCGTTCGGGCATTAGAAGTAGACCCATATATATATATATATATATATATATATATATATATACACACACACACACACACACACACAGTGTGTGTGTGTGTTTTATATATATATATATATATATATATATATATATATATATATATATATATATATAAATATAAATATATACACCCATTCCCACTTGTTTAAAACTACACTAATCCAAAACCACAGACTACCGAAATCCCTTGGAAAGGAACCACTTGGCCACCATGGTGAACTTTGCCCTTTCTTCAATGTAGGGCAATCTCAGACTTGGAATATTTAAATAGTGGGTGTGGGGGGTTAAGTTTTGGTTTGCTTCCATTTTTATTCGTGGTGGCAAAGTGGTTCCTTTCCAAGGTAAAGGATTTCAGTAGTCTGTGGTTTTGGATTAGTGTAGTTTCGCACAAGTGAGAACGGATAAGTGAGATTCGATTATTTGTAATTTCAATGGGTCAAAGTAGACCTATATATATATATATATATATATATATATATATATATATATATATATATATGTAGGAGTGAAAAAAGAACATACAGCAACCATCACAGAGTGAAGATAGGCATGTTAATTTTGGAGGAAGAGCAGAGGAGTATGCATAATGCCATACCATAATCCCATGGAGGAGGGGGTAGCAATGCATAAGGCAATCTGGAGTAGACTTTCAAGCCCAATAAGCCACTATATGGTGGTAACCCTTACGTGAGGTGTGGATGAGTGTGCAATCACAGACAGAGGGCATTGTGGGTACCCCAAATGAAGTAAGTAGCTTATTTACCCCTCCCCAGAAGGTAAGACTAGGGCATTCAAATGTCCTCACTGATGGAATGCTAGTGAAGACACAGATGACCATCATGGCTGCCTGAATGATTGTCCCTACAGATGGCTCTTGCCTCCACATTTGGGAACTCCCTACCATGAACAAAAAAGCAGTTCAAGTGCAGTTGCGGGAAGCTTAATGGATGCCAGAAAAGGAAAAAAAAATGAACAGAGAAAAAAAATCTTCACAATAGTGTTCTGTAGATCTCCTAAAGTATCCTATGGGGACCTAGAAAAGTTGTTAGAATTTATACTGCCTAGCAATCAAAGTCATTACTAAATTGCTTTAGGAGATTTGTACATGCCACAGACCCAACTGTATGATGCAAAATAAATAGGGGGGAGGTATCAAAACCTTTTCAGAGATTCTTTCCTTTAACTAGATTACAAATATCCCAACTAAACGTGTGAACATTTTGGACATTTCTTTAATAAGAATTAAAATCTGTTTAGGACATACCTCCATTAGGTAAATGTGGCATAACTGCAAACTATTGTAAATGCCCCTGTATAAAGAAACTTTGTCATCAAAAGAGATTGTACATATAGTGATATAAATAAGTTTACAAAATTATACCTCTAGCCTTAGACAGATGGATGAAGCCCTAACTCAAATCTATGTGACCAGTAATTGATTAGAGTTCCCACCCTGGAGAAGCCAGAAAAGGAGAGACAGAAATTAAGGTTCATGACCAAAATCACCTCTCTTGAGGGAAGGATTTGGGGACGGCACTTGATGAGCACACTGGCAGATGTGATTTCCATCATGGAGACCAGAGAAACTACTGCCCCATGCTTAAAGATGGGAGGTCAGGACTGGTCCATTGTGGACCAACATGTTTATCCAACTGTATGACTCATTCCCTTGTGAATCAAGAGTGCACAGTGGATGTACGGTCAAGTGGAAAATATGATCTACCTCTGATGACTACCTAAATAGCCATTCCTCGTCGATTCTGACCTTGCTGACAGGGAATGAATGGGGCAGATGACCTGGAAGGGGATGATGGTCAGCAGACAGCAAGGACAAAAAATAGTAAGAAAAAGAAATTATTTGTACAGTCTTTGATGAAAATGAATACTCCAAAAGAAGATAAAATTGTCACTGTCTTATAAACATAACAAGAATGTACATAAGATTATTTTGATATACTGGATCAGTCTTATAAAGACAGATAAAAAGGGAAAAAAATCTCTTGTTACTGTTAAAAAAAAATTAGGTAAGTCGCATAAGATTATGAGCGAATCACTAATGCTAACCATCTTTTTTTTTATGTTTGAAAAATGGATGCCAAAGAATTTGCCTTGAGAGTGAAGCTCGAGAGGTGAATCTTGGCATCTATAATGAGAACACATAATATTAGGCTAGCAACTGCTAACTGCTCATAATTCTTTGTATTGCATGGATCTTTATCTACTCCATGTACTATAAGTTACAGAAAAAAATGAAAACAAAACACTTTTATCAGCTGTCAAAGCTGTTAAAACACTTAGTGAGAGCTTTCAGAAAGGTAGCGTAATACTGTCCCTTATGTTTACACTCAACTCCCATGCCTCTCAACTGTCCAGATTTTCACAGAATGTCCAGATTTTTTCTCATACATTGGATGTGTTCCTCATGAAGGCTGTGGTTTTCAGACAAATTACTGAAGACTGAAGGACACTAAATAAATGGGATATATTTAGGTTTCAGACTTCATTTCCTTCAGTAAATCAGGTGAACACACAACCTGTTATTCTGGCAACTTTATAGGTTTAGAACAGGAAGTCAGGGAAACGATATTGATGGACAGCTGGCAGAAACAAATCTTTTATTTTGCTATTGTCATTTGCAGTGGCAGATTTTACTGCCTAGCACAGAGTCCACCTTAACAACTTTAGCAGGGGATGCTTAAGCAAGCAATAATGCCTGACAGAGTGTGTGTTAATGTGTAATTAATGCCCTCCCAGGGATGTTATGAAGCCCAACGCTGCAGGTGAAGGGCCTCTACACCCCTGGAAGGGCATTAATTACACATTAACACACACCCTGGAGGGCATTATTGCACTTAGAGAATGGGCTCTTTGTAAAACTGTTGCGTTTTACTTACTTATATATATATATATATATATATATATTTCTTTTATTACATTATTTTTTTATATATTTTGGATGTAAAATATTTCCTCTGCCTAATGTTTGTAAGTTACTGTAGTATATGTAAATGGTGTTAGAGGAAGCATTTTACATCCAAAATATATATTTTACAAATATCTAAATATTTGCTTTATTTTTTGGTCCCTTGCTGCTAAAATGGTTTCTTGCCAGTCATTTGGGTATTGAAGTCACTAAATAATGTCATACATTTGACTTTCAGACTTCTTTTCCCTCAGAAAATTCATGTCAACACAAATCCTGTTATTTAACTTATTTATTTAAAAGCTGTTCCTATTTTGGAGCCTTTGTTCCCCCTTTATTTCAGGGTTTGTCCACATTTCTTGAGATAAAAGGTGGAGAGGTAGTACACAAACCTCTTACTTGATGCTGCCAACACTCTCTCTCCCCCTCTGTCACACAGACACCCCCCCAGCTCACACACCCTTGCCCTTCAGAAAATGCATGCTAACACAAGCCCTATTGCAGCTTTTTTTAAAGAGGAATATGCTCCTGTTTTAAGCCGTTACTCCCTCTTTATTTTACATTTTATTCATTTATGAAAGAGAAGAGCGGTAGGTAAATGTAAACCTCTTGAATGCTGCTGCCAGTGTTGGATCGCTCTCACTCTTCACACTCTCACACACCTCACTTTCATGCACGCATTCACACACACAGACAGAAACCAACACACACGCAGAAGCAGAAACAGAAACACACACACATGCTTTTTTTATTGTTTAGATTTTACACTCACTAAACAGCAAAAGCGCTGCTTAGCGAGTGTAAAATAACAGCTTGGTCATTCTCGCATTCACTCACATACACACGCACGCACACACACACACACACAGTCATAAATGCGCACTTTTGTTTTTCTTTTTTTATTTAATATATTTTACACACTTTAAACAGCAGAAGCGCTGCTTAGTAAGTGTAAAATAATGGCAGGCGTCCAAGCTCTAAGGTGGCTTGATATGCTGCCGTGAAGCGGTGGACATGTTTTTCACCGGGCAGTACTTGTACATTAATACCCTGCTGGAGAACACTTGTACTCCAATCAGGGTACTAATGTACAGTAAGCCCATTCTCTAACATTTGTTAAAGGTGGGTCACCCGCCACTCTAGTGCTTAACTGGTTTGTCTTTTTCTGAATATCAGTGCATTCCATGCACTACAAAAGGTAAACGAAACAATTTCCTAGTAGAACAAGCCATTTCAAAAGTAATCAATATCAATGGAATTTTGTGAGGTGCATTCTGTTTTCTGTGCATCTTCCTGTCAAGGGTTGCTTTCCACAGGACTCACTATTAAGAAAAATAAAAAAAGACAAGAGGAACCAGGGTCATTTCTGCATCTTTTAAACTAAGAAACCTTAACTTCTGAAGTATGAAAATGGACTGTGATCATGGATAATGAACACATGACAAAACAGTATCATTCTGGAATGGGCAAGCAGATTTACAAAGCATTTAAATGTAGTGCTAGAATATTCCAAAATAAATAATAATAAACACCTTTATTAAATTATCACTTAAGACATAGGCAAACAAGCATTAATAAAAAAGAAAAATAAAACAAACCATATTAATATCTTTCCAGTCACACATATTATACATCACATTATGCTCTTTTTATAACTATCACTATCATCAGTCCAACATTACATAAATTGCACAGTTCTTGCCTTCCCTTAAATCTCTCTCCTCCTCCTCCTCCTCTTGAGCATTATTCCGAATGTATTGTTTTCATTTCTAGGTAATTTACTCATTTCTTCTTCTAAAGATCCAACTTCCAGTTCTTTTAACTCTGTTACAATATTCAATATTCAAATATAGTTGGTTTAAACTTTGATTTCCATTTTCTAGTAATTGCTTTTTTGGCAGCTGCCAGAATTAAACTTAACAAGGCCTTACTATGTTTAAACAATTCAGATCCTGTCTCCTAGCTCAAAAAAATCAGGTCATTAATTACACCCATTTCTTCACCCAGTACTTCTGAAAGAGTACTAAGTAAGGAATTTTTAAAATCTGCCAATTTTAAACACTCCCCAAATATATGTTTCCAATTACCCATTTCTTCCCCATCATACCTCCAACATTTGCCACCTACCTGAGGAAAAATTATTTGAAGTTTGCTTGGGGTATAAAAACACATATGCAAACACTTCCAAGCAAAAATCATAAACTATTTGGACTTTGTTGCATACTTGGGAGCCATATATACTTTCTTCCATTGTTTCCTTGTAAATTACTTATCAAGTCTCTCTTTCCAATCTCTTATAACCTCTTCTGACTGATTCTTATGTTGTGCAATAACTTGTATGCCCTACTAATTATCTCTTTTTTAAAAGCAGTTTCTGTTCTAGATTCAACTAAAAACTCTAATAGAGCAGGTCCTTCACTTAGGATTCCCCTGCTCCTTTCTCCTTGCTTATACTCTAATATCAATCCCTACTAGATCAGGCAGTCTCTAGCCTGCAGTCCAAACATCTTCTTGACCTCATCCCATTCTATTGCCTTTCCCTGTCTAATTATTTGTTCCCAGTACCTTGTTTCCTTTGCCATTTTCCTCCAGTAAATTCCTGCCTCCTCTTGTCTATTCTCTGTACCCCTAGTTGCAGTCATCCCTGTCTGCAAAATCTTTCTCCATTCTTGTGTTGTCTTTCTTCTTAGAATATTCTCTGCTACTTTATGAATATAATATTCTGTATTGCTGTTATTCTCCTTAACAATCTGCATCCAAAATCTCACTCTCTCATTTCTTGAATCCCCCCACTTCCTTTTCATTAACCATTTCCACTTTGAATTATAACCTGCTGCTTGTTTTATGTATATGAGCTTTAATTGTGTGGCTCTAAAATACCTTTTCAAATCAAGTAATCCTAAGCCACCTTGTTCTAGGAAGGATCAACTTATCCCACTTAACTCTTGCCCTCTTTGCTTCCCAGATAAATTCCTTCATCTCCACAACTTCTCCTCTGGTTGACAAAAATATGCCTGACCCGTAAATAAAACTAAAGGGACTAAAACATTTTCACTGCTAGTACCATACTATCTATATCCATAAACAAGACCTTCCAGTTTCTCAGTTTTTGTATTATATTTTGTTTAATCTCTTCTTACATCTCCTCAGCTGCTATAACAGAAGACTTTTTAATCCATATTCCTAAATACTTCATCTTATCATGTCCCCATAAATATGGGTATTGCTGAAACAGTTCTATTGTGGGTACATCATTTACAGCTATAGCCATTGTTTTATCTTTATTATTTTTATATCCTGAAAAGAATTGAAACCATCTCAAAAAGTTCAACAACACTGAAATGTCCTTTTCTGGATTTCTCAGGTACAAAACAATATCTGCAAATAAAGCCATCTTTTCTTGATTACCATACCATTTATATCCTTGAATTGCTCAGTCCCTTACTTTCTTTGCCAATGGCTTTAAATATAAAGCAAATAAAGTGGAAAGAGGATGTCCCTGCCTGGTTCCTCTTTTCAGATGCAACTTATCAGAGAGGAACCCTCCCACTATAATTCTTGCCACCGATCCTTCATATATCTTTGTAATTAACCGTATTACTGTATCAGAGAATGAAAATGCTTCCATTGTCCCTTTGTCCCACTCATAACACCACAGCTTACTCCACCATATGATTTTTCTGCATCAAGACCCTCCAACAACAATGTTAATTTCTTACATTCTGCTTCCCTCTGGATCATCACTGTTCTATTAATGTTGTCAATTTTTTGCCTCCCCTCCACAAAACAACACTGATACATATCTATCAATTTTTGGTAACACTTTGCCATTCTTTTAGCTAATATAGACATAAACATTTTATAATCATGGTTTAAAATTGAAATGGGTCTATATAGAGCTGGGTCTAATGGGTCTTAACTATCTTTAGGTGTTAAAGCCACTGCAGCTTTCTTCTAAGATGTTGGTGCTTCCCACCTTTTAAAATACTCTTAAAAAACCTTTGAGAACATTAACACTTTCTTCCCTCCTAACTTCCAAACATCCACAGGAATACCATCTATTCCTGGAGACATTCCTGCAGATTGATGATACATCACTATTTTTATCTAATCCCCTCCTGTCTTAACTCTTAATTGTTGAGTCTCATCTATCTCAAACCTTGGCATATTTACGTCTGCCATAAATATTTTCATTTCTGCTCTTTTTTTTTTATTTCCACACTTCTCTGCTTTATACAAATTGTCATAAAATTTCCAAAAAAAATTCTAATACTTATAAAAGATCTCTAGTTATTTTTCTTGAAATAGACTAAGTTTGGCAATAACTATTTTCACTTTCTGTTGCCCAAGTCATTGTGCTAAATGTTTTTGTGCTCTGGAGTTATTATAAATAAATAGTTGCATATCAGCAATCTTTTAAACTTGTGTATTATCCAGGTACTCCCTTATTTTCTCTTTAGCACTCTGCAGTTGTGCCTCTTCTTGTTCTATGAGATTCTACTTATTCTACAGTACTTTTACCTTTGTCAACTCCTCTAAACAATTTGTATTACTTCTTAACCACATCTCTTTCTGTTTTATTTCTATCCTATTTTTAAACTTCATTTTCATTTTAATCCATTCACTAGCTAGAATGATTTAAGAAATTTCTGTCTTCCCTAATATTTTTTTAATAATTTCCACTACCCAATCTTCATGCTCCCCTCTTTCTAAAGGATAAGTGGAAAAGCATCAATATTTCATTTTTCCTTCAGTAACCTGCAGTTTTATCTTAGTTTATATTGGTGCATGATCTGAAATAGTTATTGACTGTGTGTCAAAGTTTTCAATTTCTTGCACACATTCCTGTTAAATATAATTTCTGTCTAGTCTAGCCCAGTTGTTATAACTTGGGGAATAATATGAAAATTCTCTCAGAGTTCCTACTACTGAATTTGCGTCTTACATATCTAATATTTTCAGAAATTTCTTCAGATATCTACCCCCTTGTGTTATATTTTCTCTTTTAGATACCCCAGATATATCCTCACTGTTGAAAATCAAGTTCCACTCCCCACCTATATGTAATATTCCCTGCTGAAATCTGATTATTTCTCAAATTATCTTAAGCTCCAAAATAGCAGCTTTTGTTGAAACATAAATACATGCTAGCCAAATTCTCCTTCCCTTGCCAATATCCCCTTACTACCACAAATCTGCCCTTTTTATCACTACTGGAGCTCCTCTAGCAATTAGTATAATTACTCCCATTTTCCTTTGTTCCTGAAATTCTAATGAATATCCATCCTGAAATCCTTTCTTATCTAAGTCATATGCATGCTCATTTCTTCCAAATGTGTCTCCTGTAGCATTACTATTTGCACTCTGCATTTCTTACTATAATTTAATACTTTTTCCTTTTTGCATATACCTGTAAGGCCATTTGTGTTCCAAGATCATATGGATAGTGTAGCCATTATAATAAGACATTACTGTTCCCACCTATTATACATGATAGTTTTTTGAATGTGTATTTCTAACGTTTGTGTTACATGCACACACTAGTGTTTCGCAGGCTGTTCCTTTACACAATTATTTCTTATCTCCATTTGAACCTATGTCACATTTTCAAAGACTTTTTATTTTAACGAATCCCTCAAACAAACAACAAAAAAATACATGTACATTGTTCAGAACACCCCTATAACTTATTAACTTAGAACAAACACACAAAACTTTGTATATCTTAAAAAATGAAATTTTACCCTCCAGAAGGGAACAACTGTTGCAAATTGACAGCTGCACCCACAAGCATTACCTAACCTAAAATTGAAGTAACTCATGCTAAAGTGCATGTTACAGCCTGTGCTCCCACTTACACTGATTGGTATCAATTATTTTCTTATCCCTATTCTCCTCTCAGATGTGAAATATAGCTGGCATGCTTTCAGAAGACATTAACTTTTAGCCCTAAGAAAAAATGCAATGGCTGTCTTTAAATCACCCATGTACCATTTGACTTGTGGATATGCAGCATTTCCAATAAAGCAGGGTCAAAGATTGCCTTATATGCAAGGCGAAGCAAAAAAGGGAAGCTCCCTGGCAATTAACTGCTTGGGAATAATGTAGGAAATATTCAACAGTCACCAAAAATCCCAGCAGAAGCATAGCAGAGGTACAGAAGCAATATAAATGCTTTCCTTTCAGTTGTATGCAAATATCACAGCAACCTGTGACATATTTGAATTTCAGTGGTGAAGAAAGGTGAAATTGTACTTGGTAGTTAGTATTTAAATGTTAGTTCAGTGTTTGTAACTATGGTCTGATGAATCTTTACAGTGAAAGAGCTAAACTTATTTTATAATAAACTATGCTTTTATTTTTTGATTACTGGATTGTGGCATTTACAACTTGGACTGGGGTTAATATTGTTATGCCTCAGATATTATTTGCTATTGGTTGGTATACTGATAGGGAATCATTTATATTGCTTCTATACCTCTGCTGTGTTTCTGCTGGGATTTTTGTTGACTTCTGTGCAAGGCAAGAATTACCTCTGAATAGTCTGTATGAAACAAAATAAATTGACAAAGATTTCAGACAATCCACATAGGACAGATGCTGAAGAGCTTGAATTTTCCTTGTGAGGAATCTTTGTGGTCTTTCAAATTGCTGCAGATGCTTGAAAAGGTACATACCAAAAGGGGTATTCTACTCAATTATTGGTCAGATAAGGGAAGAGTAAAGAGAGGTTATAACTTATTTTTTCTGGATGCAATGCCCTTGCTTATGAGATGAGCAAAATAGAATGCCCTTCTTACCACTGTGGAGACAAGGTGATCAAAAGTAAAGTTGCTGTAAACCGGTGTGGCCAGGTCTCTACCCACTGAGTGCATACTTAGGGTGTTGTTATTGATGTGGTAGTTAGTAGGAACATAGTTACTGAAAGGGATGATAATACATTTTTTTAATTGAGTTTAAGGCCATGACTTTGGCATCAAGCATTTGTTTGTGTAAGACCCTCTTGCAGGATATTGACATCATTTGGAAATTCTATGTCCCCTCCCAGTTTGCAGTCATCAGCAAACCTTGTCAGCCACAGATCTTTAGTTTTAGCTTGTACTTCGGAGAAATAGATTCCAAATAGTAGAGGTCCCAAGACTGATCCCTGTGGAACACCATTGGTTACAGGTCTGCTGTTGGAGGTGGATTCCCCTATTTTGACTGCATGGATTCTATCAGTGAGCCAGTTAGTGACCCATCTAATGATATATGGGTTAATACCTAGCTGGGTGAGGTTGTCAATGATGCCTGAGTGTAGGATAGTGTCAAAAGCCTTAACTAAGTCTAGGTCAGCTGTTTGCACAGTTTTCCCCTTGTTCAGGGCCTTGATGACTATCTCAAAGTCTGCCAGGTTTAACAGGCATGATTTCCCTTTGATAAATCCAAACTGAGTAGGGTCAAGTGTTTGAAGATTACCTATATCTTTGTTGATAAGGTCCATGATGATTCGCTCCATGGTCTTGCAGATAAGGCTACTCAGGCTACTAGGTCTATACTTCCTAGGATCAGTGGAAGCACCACCTTTGGGCAAGGGGATAACGGTGGCCATTTTCCATTCAGCTGGGATGAAGCCAATGCTTAACTATGATTGAAAAAAGGACCCAGTAGTGTTGCTAATTTTTGTTCGAGTCCATGTAGGATGCAACCTAGGATGTTATGTCCCATTGATACTGTGTTTTGGCTTTAGAGAGGGCATTTATGGCCTGCTCTTTAGAGATACAAGGTAGAGAACAGGTGTTAGAGATATCATGGGGTACGTGTGGTGGGGACAGGGGAGTGAAGTTTTCACAGAACCTGTTGGCTAACAGGTTAGTTATGTCCACAAGCTCAGTATATGTGGTATCATTAACTACCAGTTCAGCACAAATCTAGGCCTTTCCTTTTAGGTTATGGATGTAACTACAGAATGTCTTATGGTTGTCCTTAGTTGAGGAAGCTAATTTTGATTTGTAGTTTGCTTTGGAGGACTTCACAAGAAGTCTTATTTCTTGTTTAAGTTGAGGAGGGAGTGTTTCCCTCTTACTCTTAAACAGCAATTTCTTCCTCTTATTGTAAACCCTTTTAATGGCAGTTGTCCTCGAGGCAGGTATGCTCTTCTTTCAGGAGCTTGTTTTGGTCCTACCAGGTACAGCCGAATCAATGCAGTTATACAGGTGTTTGTATAAAGCACTGGTGTAGAATTCAGCAAAGGTGCCAGTTCTGTCTGAGGGGCAGGTGCAGTAAAGCTATTTATACCACCAAGTAAGAGGTTATCATCTGCTTTGGAGAAGTTTTTTTAGTTTAGTTACTGCTGGGGGGGGGGGGGGTCCAGGTGTGATAGTTACTTTGAATGAGACTGATTTGTGGTCAGATCGCATTAGGGAAGACCTCACAGTGAGGGTGCTACAGTGGTCCCCCATACTGGTAAGCACCAGCTCCAGGATATTGGCACCCTTTGTGGGGGTGTCAGCCAGCTAGTCCAGGGCACTGGAGTTAATGAAGTCGAGGAACCTTTGAGTAAGGGAGTTACAGCATGAGTAATTTACTCAGTGAATGGATGGGTAGTTAAAGGCACCCAAAACCATGGTGTTCATATGTATCTTGACAGACTCAAGTAGATCCAAATAGGCAGACTGGGTGTCCTGATTCATGGAGGGGGTCCTGCAGCTGGCAATGACTTGAATAGATGTCCTACCAACAGTTAATTGCACCTGAAGTATCTGCAGGGAATCATACTGTTTAACCAGTCTGGAGGTGTGTTTATCTTTAATGAATATCAATACACCACCTCCTTTAGTTTTCATGCCTTCAGTTTGTTGTCTGAATGTGTGGAAGGAGATGTAGCCCAGTATGATTGGGGTGCTATCCACAGCCTTGAAACAGGTCTCTGTGACTGCACAACTGTCTATGTCTTCTAAGGTGAGGACTCTTTCCAGTGAGCACAGTTTCATGTTAAGACTACTAGCATTTAACAGCATAACCTTGAGGTTGTTTTCAGATGGAGATTTTATGTCAGGGAATTTTGTCCTTGAGAAACTGCCTAAAAAAGGCACTATGGGGTGGCAAGAGCCTTAGCCAGTAGCCGAAACCCCAGGGGTGACAGATGAAGACCATGTCTGGCAAAGCATTGAGGTCTGTCCATCATGTCATCCCTGGCTGACAGATACTGTACCCCTTAGAATGACACCAGAAACTAAGCCAATTATTGAAGTCAATCATTTTTTGTTTGTACTGAGGCATCATCCCGCATGCTGCAGTGGTGGTGCTGCGGTAGCGTTGTCGCCTCACAGTTAGACGTTGCCCGTTCACTTCTCAGTTAGAGCATCTTCTATGTAGCAACATGCGTGAATGGGTGTTCCTTTGTTGAAAGTTGTGCGTTAGGCCTGGCAAGCCAGTACATAAAAATCTACTGCCAATCATTAGCGTACCGGAGTTCCGCTGTGGCGACCCCTAACTGGGAAAAGCCGAAAGACACAAACAAACTGAGGCATCATCCTAGGTGAAGGTAAAATGCTGCTTAAGGCTAGGAACATACCTGCCTGAGAGACATAGTCCTAGTGCTCAGTCATGTGTCTCTTCATATAGTCCAGAGAGGTATAACACTGTTCTATTAAATGCAAATGAATTGCTTGCACCTGCAAACAGCTCATCTCCATGGAAATGTAGTCAGCAATGACAGAAGAAAAAATACTAGCAATGCTGCAGATGCATGGACAAATCTTTCAGTTTCACTCAGCACAAAGCAGAATGTGCAACTGCTTTCAGCTGCAGACTTCTTGACTCCTACCGAACACCTGCTAAGGAGAAAAACAAGATATCATTGTATATGCAAGAAACTTGGCACTTTTCATTGCTTTCATAATTTTGTCTTATTTTTCAAGCCTACTTGCGTACAAAAACACTTGCTTATAGATTAAGCCAAGGGTATTATTCCAGACATTCACTTTTGCAAAAATAAGAGAAGGCATCTCATCTCTATATATAATATAATCAGTGCATGTTTACACCCCATGGCCCAGCATCCCATGATCACAGCATATTAACTTAAATATGCTTTTGTCAAGCCTTTTGTCTCTTATTACATTGTAAAACCTTTACTTCTCATAACTAAAAAAGTACTTGTTTACTTTAATATCTTTGTCATATACAACAATCACTGAAAAGACTTCTCCCATCCCCACATTTAAAATTCCCTGACTGCATAGTACACAGAACTGCTTTACTATATAATATGCAGTTTATATGAATAAACATTTTATACAAATATTAAGAATAAAAAATTGTTTTATTACAGTAACCTCTTCCTTTTAGTGTCCTTCTACCCATTAATGACAAAATGGGGTATATGCCTTACACACAAGTTTAACAAAGTCGACAAAAGTCCAATCTTTCCCAACCACTTTTTCTTGTAAAGCCATATTTCACAAATGTGACTGATGCTTTATAATCTATTTGTTCACTAATTTTAGTGTTGCGTGTCTTCTTTCTGTTCATCTCCATCTCCCAAAATCAGACTCTGGTCCAAGTCCTGATTCTAGTTAACAGCATTTTCCTCTGGAATACTGAAAAAGGTTTCACTGGGAAAGTCTCTCTATGAGCTTTATTGTCAGAAGAATGAGCAGCAGAGTCCCCTTCTGTTTGATGGCTCACTTTTTGTTGGATAAACTTTTGTTTTTCTTCAGCCTGATCAGCATCAACAATGTCTTTGACCCCCAGGAAAAAAAAATATTCTGAAAAGAGCTAGTTATAGCAGCTTGAATCTCATGCCTGCCTCTTGACATTCTGCAGTTACTGGGAGAAATTGGCTTCTTGTCTACCTAGTGCACAGTGAATAATCATTTTCCACACACTACTGTTTTCAATTTTTAATACTTTTTCCCTTCTACTACAGTTTTGTTGGGATGAATTCTTTCTGTCGATATGACTGCATCTTTAGGTCTTGGCTGTTTTCTTGTGGCCAAGTTGGGAGCATACACTCTGTGTGTCTTTTCAATTAACAAATCCTGCTGTGGAATACTAGTCTAGTTATTTATTTATTGTTTCATAAAATTAATACATGCTGTTCCTTTCAGTTTCTCTGGTACACCAGAAAATCTCAGGTTTTCTCTGCTCGTTTTGTCGTCTAACTCTACCATTTTTTGAACCAGATCTTCTTGAAAAGTCTCATACTCAGCCAGCCTTTTCTTAATTTCAACCTTTGTTTTTTTCAGCTTTATCAGTTCATCTGAATAGCTAGTTTAAGCTTCTTCTATTTCCCCAACCTTTTATTATTTTAGATGATACAGCCCTTCAATGTTTCATTTATTTTATTCACCTCTGTATACACTATTTTTCCTCTAAATTACTGGAAGCCCCTCTTGCACCAAACCTGAAGCTTGAGGTGCTTTTTTTGCTGAAAAGCTGCAGGATTCTTTCCAGTCAGTGATTTTTATAGTTGATTTTTTTTCAGGGTCTCTAAATTTCTTCTTTGCTGGCATCCAGTGTACTTAATAGCCAGTATCTGAATTTTTACAAGCTGACAGAATAACTAGTTGTAATTTTGCAGTTACGTTTTTCACACTGGGAGGGCTAACATTAATTAGTGTGCACCCATCTTGGAAGTCCCTCCATTGCTTATTATTAATGGTATTGTGTGCATTCCATAAAATCTGTAATCCAGCCATAATATACCCAAGAAATATGACAATAGTCTTATAATTAAAAAGCTACATACCCAAGCTATGATGAAATCAAATTTCTTGTATTTTCATACTTTTTGATGATGTCTTACTCAGTTATTTCTGCAATTTATTTTTTAAGGAAACGTGTTTTTCATCTCAGTACTACCTGTGTCTGGATTCATTCAATAGGGAATACCTTTTAAGGATACTTAGTCCTTCTCTGCAAACACAGTGGGGGAATATTGCATGTACTTGGCACCCAGTGGCACAGGCTGACATGCCAGACAAAGATACACTTCAGGACTATAGGACTTTCTTATGTATGTGCAGAAAGATTCCTGGTATACAGGTTCCAGGAATTCACAAATTCAGGGATGAAGACATTTTCCCTTCCATTTAGCCATAACAATATTGGTGAATACAGAGCACGGGATGACCCAATTGCAACTCCTAGCTTCTGTTGTTTGTTTCCCCTTAAAATATTTGCAGTTAATTAAAACAAAAAAACTCAAGTAAGGTATTGATTTCACAAGTAGTAATAGCAACAGATGTTGATAAATATTCACGGAAATACTCCATCCCTAAATATGGAGAATATATGTAAATTAATCTTTAACATCTATGGCGACAAAGCACAATTGGTCTTTATATAAATCAATTACAATGAGCCTCAAAAAGAAATCTCATGACTCACTGAGCAAATAGCTAACCTTCTCATTTACATTCCTTAATTTCACATCAACATACTTAACACATGTATATGTTTTAGACCCCTTTGCATCCACAATGGGCCTTAGAGGTGGATCCACCATATTTTGTTGGACCTTGGAGATCCCAAAAATAGATGGAATTAGGTTCTTTTTTTTTCAAGCAAAAACTTATAAGAATTATTGTCCAACTGTCCTTGCATAGACATGTTATAAAGCATGCTGTAAATTTTCTTGTATGCTATATTTATTTTATTTAATAAGACTTCTTGGTATGTCTCATCACTGTATACCATCATCATTTTAGCCAGATAATCAATGTAGTTCATAACTATTTGGCCTCCCCATTATTGGGTTTCATAATATGAATATTCTTACTGGTACATATATTTTTCAGCAAAATCCTATTCACTCTTTGCTCAACATTACTAGGAATTCCTTGCGCTTTGACTTACATTAATTTGTATATTGTCCACGAAAGAACAGCACAATGTTAACAGTGAGGATGGCTTTTTTCCTGTGTGCTGTTCTTTCATGGTATTTGTGGATTATCTGTTTGTTTCTTAGTTTGGTTTGTGAATTTGTATATTGTGTTCACAAATCATTTCAATTAAGTTAATTATGGGGTGACACAGTGGATTAAAGATATTAGTTTTCTTCAGTACTGAGATGTTATTATATTCAACCTCCTCATTGTTAGAAAACCACAATGAGAAGTTAAGTATTCATGTATACATGAGAATGTAGGTCTTTTACTGGGAACAAAAGTATTACCCCTTTCAAACAAGTCAGCATAACACTAATCTATAAAACAATCACTACAGCTGAAATCTCAAAATCTTGATATTCTTTGTAAATAATGTCAACATTGCTTGTCGTCAGCTCCCACTTCCCATGCCCCTCCCCCTTCTGTATGGATCACCTACCAATGTCCTAATGTTCCATCCATTGAACCTCTATTGAGTCAAGGGAGTCTGGTTCTTTAGTCTCTCAGATCTCCAAACAAGGGATTGGTCTAAAGGGGCTTAATTTTGTTCATGGTCAATGTCATTATTGGAATCAAAGTTCAAGGGATCATTGGAATCAACAATAAATTCTTCATCATTGGGGTTCTTGGGAACAGGATAATCCAGATTTTTCTCATATTTCCTTTAGTCTCTTTCCAACATTTTTTCTTTATTTTTAATATCTTTACATACGGATTTGTTCTTAGTTAAAAAAACTGCTTTATACTTAACTTGCTAATTGCAAAACAATAGGTCATTGAATGGAATTGTCCAACAAAGTACTGTCTATCTCTAACCTGTCCATTTCCCTTTGGTTGTCCTTCATATATAATTCATGGAATTACTTACTGGACTTATTGAGCAAAGCCAACAATGTTTTGTGGAGTTCTGGGAAGTTTGTTAAAGCTGTTGGATATTTCCAATAGCAAAGTCCCTTCGGTATACACCCTACTTTCAAACATTCCCTGAAGTATCCATTATTTAGTAACTTTTTCCTCAAAGTTTTTTCAGCTCGGAATTCAGTGATCCATCTTCCACTTTGTTCTGGATTCCAAAGTCCATTTTCTCCTGAAACCACTCTTCAAAACAAAAACCATGGAAACTCTCTATCTGACTATCACCCCATGACACCGTCGAGCCATTATAGGAATTAAAACCATTACTGTGAATACTTCACTTACTAGACATAATATCTTGAGAAGTTTGGGACCCTGGTGTATCTGTTGGCACAGGTAGACAATCCACATTAATACTGTTTGAATTAGATGTCATGCCCCTGTTGTCAACATTTTCTTTGTTGTTAATAAGAACCAGAGTAAATAGTCAAATTGCCAGTCACAAAATTCAAACAATGCAGTGAGTTGTTGTATAACTTCTCTCCTAACTCCACTGATGCCATGCCAGTGCATTAACCATAAGCTCTAAACCAGGAACCATACATGTGCTGTGTTTTACCTCCAAACACTCTTAATCAAATAAAAATACTCCAGGGGAATGTAACACGCCACTCTCATGTAAGATAAACACAGAGGCAAAAACTGCTCCACTCCACTCAGTTTTATTAAAAAAACACACAAATAAACTCACTGTTAAACATTTTCATCTCTTATACAAAACAGGACTTTTTCAGAACAGTTGCATATTTAAGTCCTCATTGTAAAACTTTTGTTTAACAGTATGATCTATTATAGCATTTCAATTCTAGGCTAAAATTAGTGCCAGGACCTTCTTTAAAGATATCATATAAAAGCAACACAAAATATATTGTGCCACTAAATATAGCACTTAATTACTACAACATGTGCATAAAATATTGTAAATAAAAACAATTAAAATATATAAAAATATAGTGAATATACAACTTTAAAGATTGTTTTCATCTTAAACAACCAATGGTTTCATTTTAATAAACAAGTCAAAAAAGAAGCTTCAGTTAACTCTGGGGAGAGTTTTGGCATTAGTTTTTAATTGCCAAAACAGTTCTCTGGGTCCTACTCATTCATTCCATGCTCACCTGTTATGATTAAAGGTTTATTTCTCTAATAACCAAAGCAACAGTGACATGTTGAAAGAAATCCACTAAATTTAGGAAGCAGACTATCTTCAACAAACCCAAACATGTCTGGGTTATGATGGTCAACTACTATGCACTCTGTCATCTTTCAGATAAGGCTAGTATTGGTCTATAGTTCCCAGAGTCAGTGGTGTGTCTGCCCTTTTGGAGTGAGATGACTACAACTGTTCTCCACGCCTCAGCAATGAATCCAGTTGAGAGACTGAGGTTGAACAGATTTAAAGAGTGTTAGTTAGGCTATGCTTAGAGCTGATAAGAAAACCAACTGACACATTGCCTGGACCATCGAGCTAATACTCTTCGCCTTGGAGAGTGCCCCCAGGACTTACTCCAAGGTGATTTGAGGGGGATGCAGACATGCTATGTGGGGGAAACTTGAAAGGATTGGTAGTGTAAGGTTTGAGGTAAAATGTTAGTTATTTCCTCCAAGGGTGATTATATGTCATTGCTATGTAATAATTTAAGAAGGCAGTGTTTGGTATTGTTTGTAAGATTTCTAACATAGCTGAAAGAAGGCTTTATGTTTGCCCTTCATACAGGTAACTGTTTTCATCTCATACATGTCCTCAGAGGGTAAGATTTGCTTTTAAGTTCTTTTTTTATTTTTTTAGGTCAGTTTTGAAGGTTAGGGTAGTCAGTTTATTCTTATGGACAGTAAGTTATTTTATTTTGTTGTATGCTTTTTTATACTAGGATTCAACCATAGAGGTTTGTTCCTGAACTTAGCATTGTCCTTGTTTTGGACGGGTCTATACAAACACTAAGGTGAGAACAGAAACTGTCTATGAAGGCAGCAGTATGCGATACCCGGTCGCTACATGGAGGGGATTCTTACATTTCATCAAGATGTCTTCTGAGTGCAACAAGACTTCCCTTGAGTAATCTCTAAAGATGACTGAGTTTTGAAGGTAGCTATCATCTTACTCTCATGATGAATATTACTGAGTGCTGTTTGCATTTGAACAGTGATGGGGCAACTAAAGCTGCAGAGCAAAACAGGATTATATTTGTGAGGACTAGGTCCAACATTTTTAAACAATTTGTTGAGAAGTGAACTAGTTTTTCTAAGGAGCTAACATTTATGAAATCTAAGAAGTGTTGTGCATACTTATCTGCAGTAGTGTAGGCTTCCCAGTTTAAGGAGAGATAGCTGAAATTTAGGAGACTAGTGCTTGGTTCAATGGGAAGGGACTCTAATTTCTTAGATATTCTTCTTGGGCTATGGGTGACAGACAGAAGCTCTGTAGTTGGGTATGCTATAGTATGGATTCTTATTGACTGCAAGCAGGTCATTGTCTTGTGTTAGGAGTCTTGATGTGATTTGGCTTCTTAGAAGTATGGGCACTATATCACCTACAACACTGTCAGTGCTAAGGTGGGTCTGAAAGAGTGCCAGCCATTAAAACCTGATAATCAGAGTGGGGTGTTATCACTACATTGGAACCATGTTTCGGTAACAATTTAGACATTTATATTCTTGAGGGTCATGAAGGCTTGTAAAGAGTGCAACTTATTAATTAGCCTTCTAGCACTGAGCAGCACTGCTTCTGTATAACCTTGATCTTCTTTGACTATGCTGGTAGTTTAAGGAGGCTGACCTTACCTAAAAAAGGCACTATGGGGTGGAGAAAGTTTTGGCTAACATACAAAAGCCATGAGGAGAGAGGTGCAGACCATCCTTGGCAAAGCAATTAGATCTTTCACTCATTTCATTCCTGGCTAATGCATATTGGACTCTCTTAGAATGATGCTAATTAAAAATCCAGTTATTGCAGTCTATTTCTTGCTTGCATTGTGGCATCATTCTTAGTGTGGGTAGGATGGTGCCCATGACTAGTGTCATGTCTCTGCCAACTTCAGGCACACATTCTGTGAGGTCTGTTGGGCCTCTCTTCATATAACCCATGGAATTGTGTCTCAAGTCCTTCACTCTCATGTGCACAATAACCACATCATGTGTGTACCGGGGCGGAAGGGACTTGAGGGCTCTCATCATATGGCAAATCCCTGCAGCTGAGACAGCTTATCATGCTTTCCTTGCTCCACCTACTGAGTGGTGCGTCTGTGTGTCTCACAGTGGAGTCACCTATGACTAGGATATTGTCACATGTACTGTCTCAGCCATGTTTCTTTAATGGCATTGGCTTGCCAGTTGAGTGTACCCCTTTCTTTTATATTGTAGCTATGGTTGTGAGCATGCTGTTGAGTAGTTTGTTGAGCCATCCTACACCTCAGTGGTCTTTGAGGTTTAGGCGGGGATGTCATGGGTACTTTAGTATAAGAAAGTTTACTTGCTGGTTTTGGACACAGCATGCAAGGTTGGATGAGATGGATATCAGTACTCAAAATCTTCTGAATACTAACAATTAGTTTGGATGAGAGACTGACCTCCAAAATTACTTAATACTTATACCTCTTGTATACAGAATCAACTAATAGAAGCAAATGGCAGAGAGTATGCATGGTGTGATTGTTAAACTACCTCAGGGTGCACAGTGCTTGCAGGCTGGCTACAGATGATGCTGGGGACTGTGACATCATGGTTCTTAGCTGCACCTATGAAGTTACTATGGAGAAGGATTTTTAGATGCACTAATGAAGTTACTGCAGGGAAAAAGTTTTATGTTTTGTGGGGGGGGGGGGAGATAAGAATACCTACTGAAGTAGTACAGTAAAAGCAAGGTAAATGCAAGCAAGCATAATAGGGGATAACTAAAGTCGAGTGGCCAAATGCACTAGATAGTCAAAAGAACAGGAGGTGCACAGGTTCTGACAGGGGAGATAAGAATACCTACTGAAGTAGTACAGTAAAAGCAAGGTAAATGCAAGAAAGCATAATAGGGGATAACTAAAGTCGAGTGGCCAAATGCACTAGATAGTCAAAAGAACAGGAGGTGCACAGGTTCTGACAGGGTCTTATCAGGCTAGATTGGTCTACACAACAAAAATTGCAATTTTGAGTCTGGCTCAGTTATCACAAGAGAATTACAATACAGTTAGCAGTAACACCACCTGGTTAATATAATTACACCCTCCCACCCTATTCTTGTAGAGTTGTTATAGTTAGTGGCTTTGCAGTTGCCCACCCCTTCTGTAAATTTGATCTGGGACACCCCTCCCAGTCTGGTGTTCACTCTACTTAATACAGAGAGAACATTTGAGAAGGCCAACCCACTTAGGTTCTTAACCTCTGCTTCTCCTTCTTCTCTCCTTGCACTTTACTTAAAAAAAAAAAAACTCCACTTTATTTTGCTTTTGCCTCTTCTTAAAAGTACTCAATTGTATTTATTCTGCTGCATTTATTACTTCTTGGTAGTAGCCTGATTAAATTGTAACTGTTATTCTAAGCCTTTCGGTTTAAGTACTTGGGCTTCAGACCAGTTGTTTTACATTAAGAAGGTTTGTGGTCTGCGCTGTTGTGGCAGGCCAGGTTGCTTACATCCTTCTAAACTGGGAATTGTTGATTCTAAAAGTGTATTAGTTCTGGTTTAAGCACTTGGGCTTCAGGCCAGTTATTTTACATTAAGAAGGTTTGTGGTCTGCACTCTTGTGGGAGGAGAGGTTAGATGCTGCCCTTCTGAGCTGGGAATTTCTGGTTAAAGGATTATTGTGCTTGCTTATTTGAACTGTTTATTTCTGAAATTGGTGCACCTTGTTTGCTGTAGCATAGACTAGATTCAGGCATGCTGAATCTAGCTTTGTTTGTATAACTTGAGCACTAATTCAGGTAATCTTTTTTGGAGAAGGTTCCCCTGCACCCTAGTGGCAAGAGTGTGTAGTTAGAACTTGTCTGATTGAAGACTGCTGGAATAGAGCTCAGTTTTGAACTTTTTTACTGGTTAATTGGGTAATTTGTTTAAATCATTTTGCTCATATTGCACTTTATTCGTCTGCTTTTACTGTATTTGTGTTTCTTCCTACTTTATTGCATTTATTCTGCTGTATTTATTACTGCTTGTTAGTAGCCTGATTAAATTGCAACTGTTATTCTAAGCCTTTGGTTGAAGCACTTGGGCTTCAGACCAGTTGTTTTACATTGAGAAGGTTTGTGGTCTGCACTGTTGTGGCAGGACAGGTAGCTTACATCCTTCTAAGTTGGAAGTTCCTGATTGAAGGCTTAGTGTCTGTTATTCTAAGAGTGTATTAGTTCTGGTTTAAGCACTTGTGCTTCGGGCCAGTTATTTTACATTAAGAACGTGTGGTCTGCACTTTTGTGGGAGGAGAGGGTAGATTCTGACCTTCTAAGCTGGGAGTTTCTGGTTAAAGGCTTATTGTGCCTTCTTATTTGAACTGCTTCTTTCTGAAACTGGTACGCCTTGTTTGCTGTAGCCTAGAATAAATTCAGACCTGCTGAATCTAGCTTGGTTTGTATAACTTGAATACTAATCCAGACCATCGTTTTTTGGAGAAGGTTCCCCTGCACCCTAGTGGCAGGAGTGTGCAGTTAGAACTTGTCTGATCGAAGACTGCTGGAATGGGGCTCAGGTTTTAGCTTTTTATTGGTTAATTTGTTTAAATCAGTTTGCTCATTTGCTACTGTTATATTAAAAAAAATACACTTTATGCATCTCCGCTTAGCTAGGGTTAAACTATTCCTGGCGCCATAAAGTGTGCTCTTCAAATTTTCCCTTAGAACTAGCCAGTTTTTTTAGTTTTAGCAATCAAGTCTGTTTCTCTGAGCTCAGCACTTGTTCAGAACTTGTTGTAAGCACTAAATAAGCTACAAATTACTAACAGCACTCAACTTTCCTCATTTGTCTAGAGGAAAACAGTTTTTAGTACTTAATAAATAAGCACCTATCCAGGCATGTCTAAGGGTCAGCTCCTGGTGTTTTCTCCTGTCTACCCGATGAATCTGGGCATCTTGGGGCAATGCAGCAATTGCCTCATGTACACAGACAACCCTCTCCTCCTACCACCCAAAACTACAACCTGTGAGAGATGCACTTATATAGCCAAACTGGAAGCAAAGCTCTCTTCACCCAAGACTGCACTAGACAGTCAAGAGGAGAAAGTAAACACTTGCACCACACCACACTCATCACATAGTCCCTCAAAACCTACACCACCACTAAAAAGCACACACAGCAACACAAAACACACACCTACATTCACGGAGGGTCTCAATAAAAATCTGCTCAAGCAGCAGAGACCTCCAAAGCAGAAATGCATGCAACCTCCACCCCCCAACACAACCCAAATGACACACAGCCAACAAACTCAGTGTGCCACTCAACCACAGCCCATAAGGCATAACAACGTACCCAATACTCTAGTCACAGGTGATTCTATAGTCAGGCACACTGATTTTCCATTCACCAGGCTAAACAAGGAGAAAGTTACTGTCAGCTTTCTGTCAGGTGCCAGGATCTGCCGCATAATGCATGCACTCAGGTCACTCCACAAGTACAAATATGACTCTGCCATTGTCCATGTTGGTGTGAATGCCCTGAGACGTACCTCCCTGGAATACATGAAAAGAGACATGGAGGAGCTCTCCGATCTTTTAGCCCAGGCAGGTATGACCCTAGCCCTGAGTAGCATCCTGCCTTCACTCAGAATGATACCACATTACAAGGACAAAATGATTGACTTCAACAATTGGCTAAGCTTCTGGTGTCAATCTAAGGGGATCCAGTATCTGTCTCCCTGGGATGACATGATCGACAGACCATGATGCTTTGCCAGAGATGGCCTGCACCTGTCACCCTTGGGATTCTGGATACTGGCTAAGGATCTGGCCACCCCTATAGTGCCTTTTTTAGGCAAGGTTCAAATGACAAATTCACCACCGTAACAGGTACAAGCAAGCAAAATCTAAGGGTAATGCTAATCAATGCTAGAAGTCTAAACCACAAAATGCATTCACTCAAGGCACTCCTTAAAATGGAGAACATCGACATCTGTGCAGTGACAGAGACCTGGGTCAAGGCTCCAGAGAGCACCCCTGCATTACCAAGCTATAATTCATACCACACCTTTCGGCCACCTAACCTGGTCCGAAACACTAAAGGTGGGGGCGTGTCCATATTCATGAAGGATATCCACACCTCCAGGTTAGTTGCTCAGCATAATGCATCCGAGATTATCCAAGTGTAACTAACTCTGGGCAAGACCGCAATCCAAATTATAACTTGCTAAAGATCCCCCACCATGCCCCAGGATTCCTACTCCTCATTTCTTGATGCACAGGAAAATATTAGGGTACAACCCAACATCCTAATAATGGGCGATTTCAACTATCCCACCATTAACTGTGAAAACTACTCATGTACCAACTCTTTTGCTCAACATTTTCTGGAATTCATAAATTCCAATGCCTTGGATCAACTTATCCACACCCCCACCAGGGGCAGCAATATCCTAGACCTGGTCATTACCAACATGGACGACCAGTGTTCCACACCAGAGATCAATTCCTCGTTGGTTAGATCCAACCACAAGCTAATAAGCCTAGACATCCACATCCCACCCCCACCCCCCATTAGGGAAACCACCGTAAAAAATTTCTCCAAAGCCAACTTCATGCTTCTTAAGACAGAAGTGGAAAACTTCATGACAGCCATGCAGATGGACAATAGAGGCATGACTGCTGAATTCTAGACAAATGCACTTTATAAGCACTTACACAAGTGCATGGTTTGTGCTATCCCTAACGGAACCAAGATGCTATCCTTCAAAAAAAGGAAGCCAATCTGGTGGTCCCCTGCCATAAAAAAACTCTACAACAGAAGAAAGAAACTGTTGCAAAAAAAGAGTAAAATCCCATGACTGGAAGAGCTCCCTGGTCAGCCTCAGTAAGAAGCTGAGGTCCCTCATAAAGTCCTCCAAAGCTAGTTATGAAAACAAAATCACCACTGATTCTAAAGACAACCACAAAGCATTCTATAGCTATGTGAAGAATCTCAATGGCAACACTCAGATCTGCTCTGAGTTACAGCACAATGGCACTATACAGAACCAACTGATATTGCCAACATCCTGGCAGATAGGTTCAGTGCTAACTTTACCCCCCCCTCACCCACTAAAGGTCCCATCTCTATACCGGAAGAATGCAAAGTTCCTGTAATCACGGCTGCACAGGTAAAAATAACACCCTCCAAAGCCAAGAACACAGCATCCATGGGACCTGACAACATCCCAAGCTGTGTTCTACATGAACTACAGAATGAACTGGCACCCCACCTAAGCATCATGTTCAATCATAACCTCACTTCAGGCTTTGTGCCCACTGGATTGCGCACAGTGACAGTTATCCCACTCCACAAAGGGGGAGCCACCACAGACCCTGGGAACTACCGCTCCATTAGCCTAATGATCCTGGTCTGCAAGACCATGGAATGTATCATCATGGAACTTATAAACAAAGACATTGGTAATCTCCAAACTCAGGACCCCACCCAGTTCAGGTGTGTAAAAGGCAGATCATGTCTCTTAAACCTGATTGACGTCTTTGAAGCAGTCACCAAAGCCATAGACGAGGGTAAGGTGGTTCACACAGCCTATCTAGATCTAGCCAAGGCTTTCGACACCATCCCCCACTCTGGAATTATAGATAAACTCACTAAACTAGATATAAATCCCTATGTCACAAGATGGGATGCAAACTGGCTCACTGAAAGAACCCACACTGTTAAAGTAGCAGACTCCAAATCCGACTTCAGACCAGTGATAAGTAGAGTACTACAGGGTTCAGTCCTGGATACTCTCTTGTTTGGTATCTACTTTTCTGAAGTACAGGCTAACACACCTAACGATGTGGACATCCTACAAAAGGGCCTCAGTGAGACAGATGCCTGGTGTCAAAGCCATGGCCTCAAGCTCAAGGCCAAAAAGTGCACTGTCATCCCCTTTGGTAAAAACTCTGTACCCATTAACTACCACATAGGTGGTAGTCTACTTAACACCAAAAGTGTGATAAGAGACCTTGGTACACAGGTGGACAGTAGTCGCTCCTTTGATAATCACATCACCACAGTAGTCAGGAAATCCTTCTACGTGGCACAATTCATCACAAAAGGTTTCTCATCCAGGAAAAAAAGAGGTAATTGTTCCCCTCTACTCATCACTCATTAGACACATTAAAGAGTACAATGCCCCTTTTGGTATATACCTCACAAGACATCTACAACAACTGGAAAGGCTGCAGAAATACCTCACAAAGAGGAATACCAGCCTCAAACAGATGCCCTACACAGACAGTATCAAAAACTCCAGCTTTACTCTGTCACATATCGCCTACTCAGAGGCGATCTCTGCCTAACATACAAAGCTATGTCTAATCCAGAGCTGTTGGACATGCTCCATTTAAGGAAATCCCAATCCCTCCGAGCTACATGCTCTAGGGACCTAAACCTTGTCACCACAATAAACAGAACATGCTGGAGGGATAGATTCCTGTCCCAGAGACTTCCCATACTCTGGAACAAACTACCTATCTATATCAAACAAAGCTCCTCATTAGCACTCTTCAAGAAAAATCTTGATGATTGGATGGGAAATAGGAAATTCACCCTTGGGATCACCTCTGTGGCTCTGCTCGACAGGGGCACAGGAAAATAATTTTCTTGGGTGGCAAAAGCCAGGGTGCCTTTTTGGCTAGGCTTGTATAGGCCCTAGGGCCGATAGCCTAGTACCTACCTATGAATCTACAATGACAGCAGTAACAACTGATGGGAAATACAGTAGGACAGCTTTGCAATCTGGCTTGGTTGTCAGTACAGTAGAACAGCTTGGCAATCTGGCTCAGTTGTCAACAATTACTATGAATCACAAGCATCTGTGGGCAAATACAGCTAAAGTAAAAGCCATAGCAGCAATCACTGAATACTCGATAAGAATGACTTAACAATTTGGCTTGGATGCCACAACAGCAGAGAATTACAAATTAGCGAATCAATATCAACAGAATAACAAGTACAAATGCTTTGAAAGCAGCAGAATGCAATGTACAACTTTGGTGAAAGCAGCAGCAACAGTTTGCAAATATTGTTACAGTAAACACAATCAAGCAATTTGTTAAAGACTGTAAGAACAACTAGATAGTTTGGTTTAAATGACACAATTACAGTGATCAGTTACAAGAGAATGGCAAGTATATAAGAAATGAAAGCAGAAAAATGTCAAAGTATAATTGAAATATTTCAGTGAAAGTAGTAACAACAGAATACAGAACTTATGGCACAGATAAAAGTCTTAAGTGCAGTCCAATCAGTTAGTAGCTGGCCTACAGCAAAACCAAAATACTTAAAGAATTCTATAATAGATCTAGGGTCATGCAGTCATGATCAGCTGTGTATAACCATGTGCAGCTATATGCCGCTATATGACATACTGACCAGATTTAGCAGATGGGGAAGTGTGTCAAGAAATGGCAATACATCTTTCATTTTTTCCCCAAAACCAGATGGTACAAGTACTCAGATCTGTCAAAACTAATTCTCAGCAATGCCCTACCATGCTGTGGACTGTGCAGCACTTCTCCAGTGGGATCTTGTTTGTGGTCAAAGCCAAGCAGTTGTCCTCAAGTGTGCTAATGTAGTTGCATCTATAAACACATCAATTTTAAACAAACTAGAGTATACAGACTAGTTAAACAAACTGCTCTAGTAGCCATCAACAGATTTTACCTGGAAAATAGCAGCAAGCCCCTTCTCTCACTAGGGGATTACTTGTTAAACCAGTTCTAACTGCAAAAATTCAACACAGCACAAAACAGTAGAATACACACTCTAATTAAAAAATATATCATTGGGTATTCTGGTTTATAGCATTAGGGATTGTTCTTTATAATGGAACTTAATGCTAGGGTTTTGTTCATGAGTTGGTGAAAGGATGAGGGGTTGTGAGATATTTGATGCCACATGGTGTTTGTGCTTTGGGTATGTAAGATTTCATAGCACATCAGTTTTTCCTAGGGAAAAGATGTTAACATGCTATTTTTCCATGGAAAAGTTTTTACTTTTGGGGTAGGATTCAAGAATGAGCTGGTGTATTATTATGTTAAAAGGTCATATACAAAGATGATGACTATACAGTGAGGGTGCAGTGGAAGATGTTGTCAAGTGGACTTGAGCAGTATCTGGTAAATGGACATTTTCTCTTTTTGGGGATGTAATTATTTTAGCAGACTACATTTTATTTTATTAATTTTCTCAGTTTTATGTACGCAATTATAATTTAACTCTTCTTTCTGATGATCAATAACCACCCCCTACCTCTCTGGCCCATTCATTCCTCTTATGGGCGAGAGCTCTTGCCTGCATACATCATTGTTATGCAATCTGCATCATGCTCACCTACATTAAAATAGTTGTGAGCCTTATTGGGAGTAACAGGTTACTGTTGACAATGGATTTCTAATTATGCAGTAGTAGTGAAACCATTACTAGAATTACTAAAGAAAGATACCCCTGAACCTTTATCCTGGGAGGACTGTCACGAACAAGCTTTTGTACAGTTGAAAACATTACTCTGAAATCCTCCAGCACTTGGGTCACTAGACTCAAAAATTTTTGCTTTTCTGTAGTGAAAGGCTAAAGTAGCAATAGGACCATCAGCACAATGTAGAAAATATGAATATAGACATATTGCTTATTTCAGTTCAAATCTCGATTCTGTAACTGCAGGCCTCCCCTACTGGCTTTGGGCGATGACCATGACAGCCTGCTTAGTGGAAATGGTGACTGCTCTAATACTCAGGCATGAAACTTATGTGGCAGTCCCATATTCTGTAGAGGCATTGTTATTAAAGACTAAAAATCAATATTTATCTGCAGCACAATTGTTTAAATAGGAGTTGTCTTTACTTAATAACCCTTCCTTACAGACTGCCTGATGTCCACCACTTAACCCTCCATCTTTAATTTGTACAGCAGATGAAGGAGAACCCCACAACTGTATAATTATTAACACTGTGCTTTCTCCTAGGTTAGATTTAAAAGGCATTCCACTGCAGAATCCAGATCTAATTTTGTTTTGTGGATGGCTCCTGTTTTCGAAGAGATGATGGTGAACTTGTAGCAGCCTCTTCCATTTGTACACAAGACAGACTTGTGTTAGCTGAACAATTAAACAGGAACTCATGGTATGCTTATGGAGTAGTTCATGATTTTGGGACACTTAGGAAATAATGAAGTTATTGGACTTTAGCAATAACTGTTATTAAAAGTGTTGTTTTTGTTAAGGAGTTAACAGATGCCTTACTATTACCAGGGAGTATTGTTGTGGTTAAATGTGTTGCACATAGAAATGGCAAGTCCTTTATAATTAAGGAAAACAGTTTTGCAGATATGACTGTATTGTCTTATCCTGTTCAGGCTTTATTTCTGCAGCATTTAAGTAAAACTAACAACAATATTTCTTTGCAGGACTTATCTTTTCAGAATCAGGCAGAAGATTCTGAAAGAACGAGGTGGATAAATGATGGCTGCAGTCAGTATCTCGACCTTTTGTGGTGCCACCCACATGGACAATTAGTAGCCTCACAAAATTTCTAACTCATTTGGTCTAAGCCTACCATTTACCTTTTCATTACGGTAAAATACTTTAAACAGATTTTCTGTGATTGGTATGCCCCTCACCTTTCAGAAGTTGCTCAACATTTTGTAAATACTTGTGTAATTTCCTTAGGACACAACGTATCTGAATCTGTACTTGTACCTATTCAAACACTGAAAAAACATTGTGGGCTATTTTGCTCCACGCAATAGGACTTTATTGAACTTCAAGTGCAAAAATTTAAATTTACATTGGTGGTAGTTGACACTTTTTCTGGATAGGTAGAGGCTACCAAGTATAAAAAAATGATGCAAGGACAGTAGCTAAGAAATTACAGAATTGATCCCAAGATTTGGGGTTCATTGTTGCATTCAATCAGATCAGGGTACTCACTTTACTAGTCAAGTAATATAGCAGATTTGTAAAATTTGAAATATGAATTTGCAGTTTCATTGTCCCTACAGACCATCACCTTCAGGAATTGTGAAACTGGCTAATCAGTCAATCAAAACCCATTTAGCCAAAATTTGTTAGGAGAATGATCTTAAGTGGCCAGAAACTTTGCCCTTAGTTTTATTTAGTATGGGAAATGCTGCCACTACCATTAGAGAACTATCCCTCATTAAATTCTTGGACAGGCCCATGAGAATGCCTGTTGAACCCCTCCCCAAGAAACTGGAATTACAAGATGTTGACGAATATGTTTTTTTTGTATTGAAAATCTCTCTATTCCGTCTTGCAGAATTACCATAAATCTGCCGTACATGCAGTAGAACGACATATAAAACAAGAAAATCATGAATCGCAGCCCAGACATTCTGTCTACATTAAAGTACATTCCCAGAGTCATACACAGCTCCAGATGGCAGGGACCCTACTTGGTTTTGCTCACAACTGCTACTAACATCTGTTGTGAGGCCCATCTGGATATATGTGTCTCATGTCAAGAACACCCTCACTCAAGATAAGTGCAGATGAGACTCCATTGACATCATTCCACATGAAGCAGCACAACCATATGAAAAAACAGGGACACCATTATATCCTCAAGTGACAGTCAATGATGTTTTACTATCCAGACCAAATTCAGAACTGAATATTAACTATCTGTCATCCAAATGGATTCCAGATTCACCATCCAGATCAAATCCAGAAGTGAATGCAGCTAAGTTACCATTTGTACTAGACCATGAAGTGAAATCATATGACTCCTGGTCTGATGTAAACTAGTGATTTGTTTTTTTTTTAATCATCAACAATGTTTTTTCTTGCTTCTGAATCTAACATTGAAGATTCATCATGCCTTTAGGACAGTGAAAAAGATACATTCTGTTTGGATAAATGTATTATTTGTGAAGCTGTCTGAAATCAACACTTTTGGTCAGAGATTATTTGGTGATCGATTTCATATGGACTATGAACAAACAACTCAACACCCATCTTTGCAGTTTCTTCAAATCACTCTCCAGCCTGAATATACTTGTTTTTTCTTATGGACCTACTTTTGGGACAGCTGCTATGATTCTCAACATTATTATATTTTGCTTGCTTTTGCCATCTGGAACTGTGAGTACATCATCTGCAACCACTGGGACTATAAGTACTGAACCATTTCTTAATATACATACATTTATTGCTAAAAATAGAGACAAACATTTGGTTAGAGTTGAATCATGAACACCTAAATGGCATCCACAATTTAATACTTTTTTGCTGCCTTGTACACTTATGCACAGACTCTGAATATTAATGGTTGTTGGGTTTCTGCACATATACCTACTGCAGATGATGGCGGTATTACATTGATCCCTATACCAGTGACTGATACAGAGCTTCATACTCATTTCAAACAGTTTTTATCCCTAAAAAGTCAAAATGCTAAACATGCTGTTTCAACTATCAATGACCTAAAGGTCATATTTGCTATTATAAAAATGGAACATTATTTCTGGAAATAGTGTTTGCAATTTTACTTGGATAATTTATGATGGGGGCTGGAGGGCACGGTATGATTTCATAAATATTATATTTGTGGAAATCAAGCTTAGCTCTGGTTACCTACAGAATGGTCTGTGTTTTTTTTTTTTTTTGTATAGGTTGTGTTATACCAGCTAAGCGACATACAGCAGTTTAACCTGAAGGAAAGCTTTGTAATGCTCATCACAGAAGAGATACTAAAGACATTCCAAACCCATCTGGAAAAATAGATGCTTCCTGGGTTTATCATAATACTGCTCAAAAGACTTGCTCACATAGATCTTAGTGGTTCAGTCATTTCTGGAGCAGGAATTATTCCTGCTTATGGGGAGGTAAAATCCATTTGGAAGTGGAAAAAAAACTGTCTGAGCTTTTAGAAATTTTATATAGCTCCACCTTTGAGTTCATTAATTTGATTACTCAAGAAATGACTGCCATATGCAGTGTGCCACTTGATTACACCCTTGCATCTAAAGAGGGGTACATGTGCATTCATCTAAAAGGTGTGCTGCTCATTTATTCTCGATAATACTGGTACTATTCATAGTTGCCTAGACGTAATTCAAAAAGTTGTTGAAATTTCACGTTAAAGAAACTGATAGTTCCCAGTGGACATGGTTAACTAATCTTTTCTCTGGATGGGGAGGAGGCATTTTGAAATTATTTATGCTCATAGCTATTTCAGTCGTATTATTAGGCCTTATTTTACTTCTGTTAAAAGCTTGTATTTTAAAGCTATTAGAATTTAAAAGAGGTGTCACCTTAAAACTGAATCAAGTTAAATCAATGCCACAGACCATATTAAATAAAATCATTGTTCATTAAAGAATGACAATAAAGTTTTACAAGATTTTAGCAGATTGTAATTTTAATATATATAAGTGGGAATGTGAAAACAAATATTAAAGTTGTAATGTATATATAACTGAGAATTATTTATAGTGTTCCAGTTGTGTTTTCATTCCATCAAGACATAGACATGTTTTATTGCTAATAAAACCATATTTTTGAAAGGACTGTATAAAATCAGTTGGGCTAGAAACAGAAGGATATTTCACACAAAGTGTGTTTCACAGCAAGTGAAAAAGTGTCCTCTCATCTAAAAACCTGTAGTCATTATACAGTCATAAAGAAGTATATGATGTGAGTGGTGCTTTACAGTATCAGATAGGAGGAATGTGAAGGGTGAGGCCTACACAGAAGGAAAATGTTAGTGTGTGTATTTCATTTTAAATATGCTTTAATTTCAAGATGGATTCCTGACTGTTTTTCAGTCTGTTTCTAATGATTTACTTTCTGCAAAATATGAAAAATTCTAGCATGGCAAAGTGTAGAAAATTATGTTCTTTTTAGAAAGTTATTTTATGGAATTCAGAACTCATGCCTAACATTGGTAGTCATACACCTAGAGTCAGGAGATCTTAGCAGAATTAATGTTGTAGTGTTCATTTTTAACTGGTCAGTGGTTGTTCTAAGATTGTTGCTGTAATGCTGCTTTTAATCAGAAAAGGTATGAAGAATGTATGATTCTACTGTTTAAGGAAAGAGGACCTTGACTTCCTAATCTCCTGCACATGTGCCTTACTTTGCAATATAGGACATTATTATTCTTTACTTTGGTGTGAAAGTTATTTGGTACCTTAACAGATTCATAGGCAAGTACTAGGCTAACTGCATTTGTGGGCCATTTTAAGCCTAGCCAACTTCTCTTTCAAAGATGAGAATCAAACCCTGTACCCTTTTACTGTGAGGTAAACCCCTTTACCTTTAAATCAACCCCAATTATAATTCTCGTGGCCACTAACTGACTGACAACATGGTTTCAGTAAAGCTTAGAGTACTCGGACTGCTAAACTTTACTACCAGACTCTTAACCAACAGTAATAAGCAAAACATACTTGACTGGAATTATCTTTCTCAAATTAATTAAATTATATAAATATGGGAATCATAAGTTATTTCTTACTGAATGCAAGATCAGTGGTCTAAAAAATACTGAACAAACATGGTAATAGAATTATTTAGCCTGTAAGGTTTTAACTGGAACACATCACCTAACCTCTCAGCCAAACAAGTAAGAGTTCCACAAAAAAAGCCAGCCCCGTTTTCATTATTCAAAAATGCTCTACCCCATCAGCCTAAACAATTCTCAAAACATTTGTGAGCTGATGACAAGATCCTTTGGGCATCTCATAAGAACTGTACCAAAACTATGTCCACATCATCTAGTAGTCCAGAACTGTTTTGTAATAGCTGGTCAATTTAGATTTGAAAGCTAGTTGTATTAAAATGAAAATAATCTTACATAATACCCATAAAAGCCTAGGTGAAATAAAAAAAATGCAAAAAGGTCACCTGTAGTAGGTACTCTTGTTAGGACAGACTAACCCAGAAATGAAGAAAACCCTGGAGGAAGCAGGATTAAAACTAGTCAAAATCCTGCTGGAACACAATACAAAATCACACAATACCACAATTTCAGCTACCCACACACTAGAAAAAGGAATGAAAGCTGATGACTACAGAGACAGATTCTTCCAAATAAAATAAATAAACCAGACAGTTTAAACCTACAGAAGTATCTCCATAAATGTTTTATTTTACTAATAGTGGTCAAGAATGCCTTAGTATTTAAGTTAAGTTGAAGCTAGAAGGATAGCTTAAAGATTAGTTGAATTACAGTCAACTACTACTGTTGGTACCACAAAGGCTCACACAGTACCTTACCATTCACCTTTCTCTGCTTCTCGGTGAAGTCAAAGAAATATGAGGCATTCTGGAATGTTGGACTTCAAATAAAAGCTATTCAGGATTACAACTACTCAGGGGTATATCTGGATACTTAACTCACTTTTTTCTTGCACATCAACAACAATTTTCACAGTCATGACTACTCTGGAATCTTGCTATCACAAAGCTAGTCATCTCAAAAGGCAAGGCAGTCACTAGATAATGGTGTATAATTGACCAAAACTAAATATGCTCCACTAGTGTTTGCAGGTAATCTAAAAAAATATTACTAAATGCAACTTCATTAACATCCAGTACAAACTTTTATCACAAAAATCTGAACGTTCTGCTCAGGGAATTTTGGTAGAGCATTTTTAATGTTGGCGACCTCACCTCAAAGCTGTACTGTTATGGTAAGAATTTTACAATTGTACTTTCCTCTTCAGCAAGAGTCACTTTAGCTGTAAATAATAAAATTTGTGTAAATGCAAAAAAGTAGTTTGTACTCATGAGAGATTAACTGTTTCAAGATCCCCTGTAACACAGCCATACCAAAATTCATCTTACATCTGGACTATACTTCTAATTTGAAAGTTTTGAAATGTTGAGCACAGTAGACCATACAACAGCTCCTAAATGTCTACTACTAAAATATTTTTAAAATAAGCTGCAGATGGGGCTGCTGCCCTTGTGCAGAACACTCCTTCTGTACCCTGCGGAGTGTTTTTATACTTGTCATAGTAAAAGGGAATTCAGTAGATAAACCAATTAGATCACATCTCTCAGCGTCTAAGTGCAAAAAAGTGGGACAAGGCCAAAAAAGAATAGGAGAACAAAAGCCCCAAATTAGGGACAGACTTTAAATATCACTCTTATAAACTTAGAAAGTTGCTAGAAAAAGAAGTTATGTACTCACGATAAAGTTCCGAGTAGTTTTACTTCATTTTTCTACAACCTGTGGGGTATACGGATCCATATCGGATCCGAGCCGGCAACTTTACAAGCATCTTCTCTGAGCTCCAAGCTCCTCCCCTTACCCATAACACACCACCATCTCCTGCCTTCCCTCAGACTGAGTTTCCTGCAACCCAAACTAGAAGAAACCACACATGATCATCACATGAGAAGGTTCGGGGGAAGGAGGGTGGGAAGGTTGCAGAAAAATGAAGTATAACTACTCCTGTGGGACAGAGTCCCCAGCTACTCAAACTCCTGGGAGACCTTCATGGAAGGATATTCCTGAGCACAGCAGACCTGAAGGATGCTCTCCCTCTGGATATTAAACCCAACTTATAAATGAGAAATGAAGGTATTTGACTTAGCCCAAGTTGTTGCCGCACAAATGTCATCCAATGACACCCTAGACTAGAAAGCAGCAGCCGTCACCATAGATTTGGTAGAATGAGCTTTAACAGGACCAGGTGGAGACAGGCCTTTGTCTTTGTAAATTTGCAAAATACATAGTGTAATCCATCTAGCTAAGGAAACTTTGGAGATGGCCTTACCCAAAAAGGGCTTAGAAAAGGACACAACTGGTCAGACTTATGGAAGGCCTTTGTTCTGTGTAAATAAAAATGAAGTTGTCTATGAACATCTAGCGAATGCAGTTTATATTCACCCTTGTTCTGAAAATTTGGGAAAAAAACAGGCAGGTTAATTGATTAATGTTTGATTCAGAAGCCACTTTTGGTAAGAAAGAAGGGTTTGTGCGGAGAGAATCCTGTCCTTATGGAAGATCAAGTAAAAAGGCATGGCAGACAAGGCCTGAAGCTCAGAAACCCTCCTAGTTGAAGTAATGACCACTAGGAAGGCTGTCTTCCAGGATAAGAACTTTAAATCCACTAATGCTGCAGGTTCAAAGGGGGGAGCAACTAAGGCCTGAAGAACCAAGGTAAGATCCCAAGGAGGAACAGGGTTCTTAACTGGAGGACGCAAAGGAAAAGTGCCTTTAAGAAAAGCCTTACACAATCTGAGAGAGGCCAGGGCATTCCTGTTCTCGCCGACATGGACATTGGAAATAGCTGCTAGTTGCACTTTCACAGTGGAAGAGCTGGCCCTTGCTGAAAATTGCTGGCTAAGAAATCCAGTACCAGGATCTAGCTTTCTCTGAGATGCCCAAATAGAAAATAATTTCCATTTACTGTGGTAAACCTTCCTAGTGGAAGACTTATGAGCCACCACTAAAATAGTTTTCACTGAAGATGAAAGACCGGGAGTCCTGGCAATTAAGGGAACTGGAGCAACCAAGCTGTCAACTTGAGGCTGTCCAGGTTGGGCGGTCAGGTGCCCAAAGGATGCAAAATGAGATCTGGGCAGGGATCTAGAATCCTAGGAGGAGCTAGAACATGAGACCAGAGGAAGGAGAACCAAACCTGACGAGGCCAGAATGGAGCAAAAGAGGATCGCCTTGCACCCCAGTCAGCAAGCCTTCTGAAGAAACTTGGATTAGAGCATCTCTGGGGGGGGGGGTGTCCCTGGTGAGGGAATCAGAGCAAAGAACTCACTGCACTTCACGTTGGAAGGAGATGCGAAGAGATCACAAGGCTGTCCCCATGCAAGGAAGATCTCCTCCGCTATCGACTGTTTCAGAGACCACTCGTATGGCATTAGAATAGCCCAACTCAATTTGTCCGCTAAAATGTTGGAGCATCCCAGGATGTGCACTGCAATCAGAAACCGGCTGGTGGAGATCACCCACTCCCAAACTCTCACGGCCTCGTGACACAGAGGGTAAGATCTGGTTCCTCCTTGTTTGTTGATGTACCAGACAATTGACATGTTGCCTGACTGAATTGCAATAGTCCCCGGAGGAAGAACAGTATGGAAGGCCTGCAACGCTAAAAGCACTGCTCTCATCTCCAGAACATTGATGTGCAATCTGGTCTTGATCTGGGACCATGTGCCTTGGACTGTCCTCCCCAGATAAAGCCCCCCCACCCGTGCTGGGAGGCATCTGTAGTCACTGTGGCTTGGGCTGTGGATGGAACAAAGGGGCATCCCACTACAATCTCCAGAGACTGGACCCACCAGAGAAGTGATGCCCTACAGGCTTTGCTGATGTGAATTGGGTATTCCATAGGGAGATCCAGCCAAGACCACTGTATGGCTAGAGTCCATTGTAGAACACGCATGTGAAGACGTGCACAGGGGAGGATAGAAAATGCTGCAGCCTAGAGCCCAGGGCTCTGAGAACGTCCACCGTCTTTAGTAACCTGGGTCCAAGAATTAGTGATACATGAGCCCTTAGACTCTGGACCCTGTGTGGAGTTAGGAAAACCTTCAGTTAAAGGGTGTCCAGCCATGCCCCGATAAAGTCCAAGATCTGTACCGGATCCAAGAGTGACTTGGGAACACTGACTGTAATCCCTAATAGGGCTGCAAGATGTAGGAAGAAGTCTCGGGCATGGCAAAGAAGAAGCTTGGTGGAAGCAGCGAGGAGCCAATCGTCTAGGTAAGGGAATACCTGAATCCCCTGAAGCCTCAGGTGAGCTGCTACAACTGCCATTATCTTGGTAAACACCCTGGGGGCTGTGGTGAGACCGAAGGGTAGGGCTCGGAACTGGAAATGACTGGCTCCCAGCTGAAAGCGAAGGAATCTCCTGGAGCTTCTGTGAATCTTGATATGGTAGCAAGCGTCCTGGAGGTCTATCAAGCACATCCAGTCGCATTCTCAAAGATAAGGTAGAATGGACTGTAGGGTGACCATCTGGAATTTCTGTTTGACGACAGCCAGGTTTAAGGTTGACAGGTCCAAAATGGGTCTGAGGTCCCAAGTCTTTTTTGGCACTAAAAGAACCTGGAGTAAATGCCTGACCCAGACTGATGGGGGGGGGGGTTCGATGGCTTGTTTTTGAAGCAGCTTGGAAACCTCTAGCGCTGCCATCTCCCTTTGAGTGGGTGGAACATCTGGGAGGCGTTTTGGTTGGATAGGAGGAGAAACAAATGGGATGGTGTAACCTCTGGATATTACTTGAAGCACCCAACGATCTACAGTTATGGACTCCCATGCCGTTGGGTGCAATGATAATCTTCCCCCGACTGCCTCCAGAGTAGGACAGTCAGACAAACCCTCAGGGCTGCTGCGCGGGCCTATCCGAGAAGGGCTCCCTAGACCCAAAGATCCTTGGACCCCCCTCTGCCTCTGGGACAGCATCGGTCATGTCCCTATCTGTCTCTAGGGGACGAGCTGTCCTGAGAGTCCTGGGAAAACTGCGATTTCTGGAACCACATCTTCTTTTGCCCTCTCTGATTCCTGGAAAAGGATCTTTGAGGGCTAGAGAAGGCAATTCCGATGGCAGACAAAGTTTTCCCATCTTTCTCACTCTGGACAAGGGTGTCATGTACGGTCTTCCCAAAGAGAAGAACCATCAAAGGGAGCATTCATAAAAGATGCCTTGAAGGGGTCTGCAAACTGACACAGTCTGAGCCAAGCGTGCTGCCTCTTAGCTACGCTGGTCCCAGCCACCCTAGCTGCTTCTTCTGTAGCATGAAAAAGGAGGTGCATGGATGTGTTTGACACTGATTTCAGAGTAGACATCTTCGCGGAGAACAGACCCTTGTCCTCCTGCGACAAAGACTCTGGGGGGCAACTCAGCTAACTCCTTGACTAGGTCTCGCTGCAGTCATATAACGTGCCAAGTAGTTCAGCGCTCAGATGGAAAATGTCGCTGAAGAATACACTCACTTCCCAAATCAATCCACTGTCCTGGATTCCTTATCCGGAGGGTGGACCGAGGAACTCTCTTGAGGCAGTTCCCTCTTGGTGGCTGCTGCAACCACCATAGCATCCACAGGGGATCCCTTATACCATGTCTGTCTGTCAGAGGGTGGAGAGAGAATTCTGTCAGGGTGCTTAGGTATCGGCTCTATGGTGTCAGGCTCCTTCCATGCCCGCATGGTGATAAGATTCACTAAAGGATCCACCGGAGGGGACACCCAGGATGTAGATGAGCCCATGCCAAAAGCCTCCAGGAACACCGATTCATCCATAGAAGGTTTTGGAGCTGACCAACCTCCCCTCTGGTGGAGGATCTCCATGATGTCTCCAAAGGAGAAATCCTCGGCAGGTAACCTGGGGGAACCTTCGCCTTCATCTAAATCAGTGTCTTCTGTAAGGGACTCAGGGGAGTCCAGGTGCCTCCTTTTGCATGTGTGCTTACGATTACCCTCCTCATTGGGACTCTCTGAAGAGGGCTCATGAGCCATGGGGGGTTCCTCCAGGGGAACCGTCTGGGGCTCCTCTAGCATGGGCTGTCCCTCAGACAAGATGAAGGGAGTCGTAACTGAATCCGAGGGAGTCTGGGCGGAATCCAAGGAAATAGGCTGGGGTCTCGATCCTTGGGAGAGAACCCTCTCCACCACTTCGAACGCCAATGGAGAGTGCACCTCCTTAGAGCCCAACAAGGAGGAAGCTCTCCCCAGGTCCATTGTGAGGATCTGGGCTGAGACTAGGGTAGCTGGAGCTCCGAAGGAACGGCTTGGATCCGACAAGGTCGGAGCCGAAGACACATCTATGCCCTTGGGTCTGACTTCCTGTCCTTGGCCGCAAGAGCTGCTCGGATCTGAGCTAGTCAGATCCGAGGAACTCAAGTTAATCGCTGGAGTCGAGGTTGGAGGAACCATCAGCGCCGAATCCCCAGCTATGAAGATCCTCGGATCCATATACCCCAAAACCGCAGGCCAGATCAGAGAAGGAGAAATCGAGTGAATGAACGGCATGGAGGTCCCTCCTCCAGAGGGAGAGGGGCCTGGCAAGACTCCCATTTGGATTTGGGTCCAAATGAATCTCATCATCCTGTCCATATTCTTTTCAGAAAGGCTCTGAGTTGAGCACAAGGAAGCAACAGACTCAGATCTGGCTGGTCACTGGGAGGATCTAGAGGAAGGCCTCTGCTCCATCGGCTCTGGGGAAAAACTGGGGAAGTGGAGCCGAGGAGAAACAGGTCTCAAGACCTTAGAAGGCAGACTAGGGAAGGACTCCCAATCTGGAGACTGTTCAGGGACCTATCCCCTTTCTTCTCTCTGTCTCTCCCTCTCTCTGCATCCTTGTATTTGTCCTTTTTGTCTCTCCCTTTGGCCATATACCCTTCAGCAGGTCTAGCAGGAGGGTATGTCCCAGCCTAGGGGAGGTTGGGAGGGAGTTGTAGAAGCAGAGACCAAGGCTGAAGAATCCAAGGTAGAAGCTGGAAGCAGGCATTTTGCCACAAGTTTGGCCTTTCTATCTTTAAGGGCCCTTGGATTAAATCCTGCACAAATGCTGCATTGGGCAGACAAATGTGCTGCACCCAAGCAAACACACAGAGTGCAGCCATCTGGTGGTGAAAGCTTATGACCACACACTGTGCATTTTTTAAAGGTAGGTTTTGGTTGTTCAGACATCCCAAAAACAACCACCACACCTAGAAATCCAAACACACTACCTGACCACACACACATCAAGGGAAGGGCCTACACAAAAACTACCTCACGATATCTATAAACTTTTTTTTTTATAACAAACCGATGAACTAGCATTAGGCGGAGGAGGAAAAGGGAACTAACAGAAAACTCTCAAAACAAAACCCCAAAAAGCACTTACAGTAAACTCTAAAGCTCAGAGCTGTAGAGATCATGATGCTGATGCATGAAGGGGCAAACGAGATCTGAGGGAAGGCAGGAGATGGTGGTGTGTTATAGGTAAGGGGGAGGAGCTCGGAGCAGATGCTTGTAAAGTTGCCGGCTCATATCCGATATGGATCCAAATACCCCACAGGTTGAAGATAAAATAAAGTTAACTACTTCAGATTAACAGGTTTTCTATTTGCATGCATTTTACTAAGGATATGAAGTCTAAAACTCAAATGGATGTCATTTAGTGACTTCAATCTTTAGTGATTTGGCACAAAAACACATTTTATGAGGAAAAGTCAAAACTAAGAGGCAAAAATCTAGACACTTGAGAGGTATGCTTTAGACAGTCTGCTTACTTTCAAAAAGACATTCCCATTTCTTGATCATATTTTTCTGAAATGATTATTCCTCCTCAGTTACCTATGTACATCTGCAAATGCAACCGACATTCACCATTCTAACAGTTTGGATAAACAGTTTGTAGAAAATGTTTGCATTTAAGATGGATTTGTCTTCGCTAACACCTCTTTTCTGTAGAATACCACATACGGTGGTTCATACATGAGATCCTGCAAGTCTGAAATCCTTCTGCTAGCGGTAACAACAACCAGAAAAATGCCATCAATTCGATTTATTTTAGCTCCACAATGCACACAAAACTAAAGCACTGAAAATGATGGAAAGAAATTGAAAGCTTCCAGCAGTGCTGAAGCACTGACATAAGATCAGTATTGGTTTTCATATAAACTACGACACAACTGAGAAACTCAGAATTGTAAAGATTAGAAAAGGTGAGTATACACAAATGGTATGCTTTACTGTTACAGACCTTTCCCAAATAAATTTTGTACTGCTTGACTTTCATACCTTCAGCACTATTACATCAAGGACACCACAAGCTAACACTATGTATACTGACACACACCTGGAGACAGCCCGGGATAACAAAGACAGAAACAAAAAAAAAAAAGATATAGCTAGTCTACCGAGGAATCAGCCAGCAAGCGACTTGCAACACACCTCATTCACTCTCAACTGTACCACCTTTTGGTAGTACCTGCTGATTTTTAGCCTTGCCAGGCTCACATACCAATCTGATGATGAGTCTTAGGTCAGGCTATAGCAGCTAATCAAAGTTGGAGAGGAGTCCACTTCAAAAAAAACAAAACAAAACAAAAAAAAAAAAAAACAAAAGTGCAAACACTATCCAAATGACAAAAATACCTATTGGAGTGAATGCTCAATGGTAAACAGCAAGGAATGAACTAATAAGACAAAAAAGAAACCGTAGAGCAAAACAATGAAGGGGATTCAGTCGTACCAACTGTGCTGACAAATCCCATAAGCCAACAAGTGTCAATCCAGACAACAAGAAAATCCAAAGTCCTTCGAGGAGTAAAAACCAGGTTTATTCTAACATGACAAGGTTAGCGCTTTCGCTGAAATAGCTTCATCAGACCTTATTACAAATCAATCACTAAAACATGTAGTTTAAATATACAAAAAGGCACCAAAAATGACAAGCACTCCTTAAAGAGATATGAACCTATACTAAAATCAATACTAAGATTCAACTTTAAAACTGCATTTAATCTACGTAAAAAATCTCTAAACATGTGTAAAAACATACATAAAAATAAAAATATATAAAGAGCATGTACTGAAGAAGTTCATTTGTAGTGTCGCAGCCTTCTGGACTTCAATAATGGACGTATAGGGACTTTGCCATTGAGTCCAGGTGGAACATCAGCCCTAAATTTAATTATCCAGTTGATCTCTCGAACTTCTGTGTGATTCTCAGTGTCACCCCTCCTAAGTGTTCTGGAGATCTGTTCTAAAATCCTAAATTTAAACCAATGATGTAAACCACACTCTTTGGTGTGTTTGGCAAGTGCATTATAAAGATGACCCTTCCTGGTGTGGTAAACATGTTCACGAATCCTATCTCTGAGTACCCGATTCGTTTTGCCTACGTAGTAGGCTGGACATGCTGCACATGAGATTTTTTACGTAGATTAAATGCAGTTTTAAAGTTGAATCTTAGTATTGATTTTAGTATAGGTTCATATCTCTTTAAGGAGTGCTTGTCATTTTTGGTGCCTTTTTGTATATTTAAACTACATGTTTTAGTGATTGATTTGTAATAAGGTCTGATGAAGCTATTTCAGCGAAAGCGCTAACCTTGTCATGTTAGAATAAACCTGGTTTTTACTCTTCGAAGGACTTTGGATTTTCTTGTTGTCTGGATTGACACTTGTTGGCTTATGGGATTTGTCAGCACAGTTGGTACGACTGAATCCCCTTCATTGTTTTGCTCTACGGTTTCTTTTCTGTCTTATTAGTTCAAAAGTGCAAACACTACTTTCAACCTATAACTCAACATATAATTTAAGTACAATTTTTTTGTGCTCCAGTAAACATGTTATCCCATTTGTATGTATTAAGTAAAAAAAAAAAAAAAAAAATATATATATATATATATATATATATATATATATATATATTTATATATATATATATATATTTGTATAAAAAACACCTCTTGGCCCCTTTCCACAATCTTGCTCTAAAACCAAGTTCAGTTTTCATGTAATAATTTCCAGTCAGCCCAGAACCACTTAATGCATAAACTTTTCAGCAGGTTGCTATAAACCAGACACAGTTGATCTTCACATTGCTGGAAGTTGCATAACTCTGAATCTGAGGGATAGTAACAACTTCTTCCCTTATACTCATCTGCCTTAAAGGTGAATGTAAATAAATTTTATTTGCATTGTAATATATTTGCTGGGTTCCTCTTAGCAATGAAGCTGCATATAATAAAAAATAAGGCTACATACTATTTAACAATCAAAGTTAATTCAGAAAGCAGATTACCATTGAATCAGATGAGCCTGCAAGTCCAAGGTAATGGTGATGCCAATATCTTTCTTGCAAGGGTCAAAGATGGGATCTATATCACATAATCGAAAGCTGATAACTCTGAAGCTCAAAACCGTGAACTTCAAACCTTGAAAGCTGACAACATTGAATTCACCAAACCCCCCCTAACTACCCAAAACAAAATGTTCTATGCACTTGCCCTCTGCACCCCCCCCGCTACTTAAATATACCAACTCCGAGATCGCACTACAGTGCAGTAAAGGGAAATCTTCCCTTCCCGCACTCTATGGCGATCTTTGTTCTACGGTCAACATTTTTGAACTTCGAGGTTTGAAGTTCGGAGTTATCAGCTTTCGAGCTTATGATATAAACCCTCAAAGATGTACAGTCCTTAGAGCTCATGGTAGGAACAAGTTGAAATACATTACTATAAGGACTATTGTTTGCATTTTTGTCATGTATGTTAGGAAGGGCCTGCTGTTATTTCTATCAAGTTACTGTACTGCATTAACTTCAGCATACTTCTTCTTAGGTTCACAGGTGTTTACTAGGCTAATGACCACAAAAACATTTTTTTAAGCCAAGCCATGCATCCCAAAGCTCTTACAATGTCAGATACCCTTGATAAGTGTAAGCAGGGGCCTGGGAGAAGAACCATTTACAGGCTGCCTGTGTCCATTAGTGATATAGGTACCAAATCAGAAAATTTTCCAAGTTACACTTGAACTGGGTTAGGGGGGAACTCTGCTTCACATTAATGTGGAGCTTGTTTCAGAAATTGAGTAGTCTCTGGGATACATGCCTGTCTCTCCAGCAGGTCTTATTTCTATCACAGGCAAGGTTTAAGTTTTTAGAATGGGTAATTTTGGTGCTGATTGTTTTTTGGATATGCAGGAGGTCAATCAGAGTGGGGTCTGACAATGCCCTGTATGTCAGGCAAAGATCTCCCCTCAACAACCTGTAGGAAAGAGAATACAGGGATAGGGCCTTGAGGCAGTCCACAGAGGACATGTTACTTACGCACTGTATTATTTAGTGAGGAACCTCTGTGGACATTCCAATTGTTGGATATGTCTGGTTAGGTACATACCAAAGGGGGCATTGTATTCAATGACAGGTCTGATAAATACTGAATACAGTGGAACAATGATTTCCTTGGACCTACGTGCCATACCTTTATTTATAAGTTGCACAACATAGCAGGATTTCCTTGCTACTGTAGACATGTGATGGTCAAAGGCTAGATTACTGTGTGTGTCCCCATGTCCCTGACTACTGGATCAACTCTAAGGGGTGTGTTGTCAATATGATAGTTACAAGGGGTGGATGACTTCCCAAAGGGATACTATTATGCATTTCTTGGAATTTAATTTTAGTCCATGGCTCCAACACCAGTTGTATGTCTGTGTCATCCCTTCCCTGAGAACATCTGTGTTGGTCTTAGATTCAATGACAGCTCCTAATTTGCAATCATCTGCAAATTTAGTTAGCCAGAGGCTGCTGATATTAACCTTGACTTCAGAGAAGTAAATGCCAAAAAGGAGCAGTCCCCGGACTGTTCTCTGAGGGACTCCACTTGTGACTGGCCTCCTTGTAGAGGTGGAGTCCCCATTTGTAAATTCCTGGGTCCTGTCTGTGAGCCAGTTGGTTATCCACCGGGTGTCATAAGGTTTTGTACCTAACCTCTTGAGTTTGTCAACAATGCCTGTGTACGGTATCGTCAAATGGCTTGGCCATGTCAATGTAGGCAGTGAGAACCATTTTGCCCTCATCCATTGATTTGAAGACCTTTTCAAAGAAATCCACCAAGATGATTAGTCATGACCTGCATTGACAAAACCAAATTTTGTTGGGTTCAGTGCCTGGAAATTTACTATATCATTATGATAATTTCCACAATTCTTTCCATGGATTGCATATGAGACTAGTGAGACTTATGAGTCTGTAGATGGCCCACGCTTGTGCAGAGGGATGACTGCTGATGTTCACCATTCATGAGACACAAGACCTGTTTACAGGCTACAGTTAAACAACAATTCCAGAAGGCCATGTTTCACTCTATTTAGAAGGCATCCTGGGATATTCTCTGGGACCATTAATGCAGTGTTCTTGGCCTTAAAGACCTGATCCCTGGTGAAAGTTGGGGGGAGGGGGGGTTATATTTGATCTAATTTCCTGAGGGAAGGTTGAGTGGACAGAGGAGTAAAGTTGGAGCTGAATTTGTCGGCCAGTAGGTTTGCTAGATCTTCTGATTCAGTATATGTGACTCCATTTAGAATGAGCTCTGCACACAACTATGTACTGCATCTGAGGTTGCAGACATAGCTGAAGAATACCTTATGATTGCCCTTGGCCTGGGAGGCCAAATTTACCTCAAATTTGGATTTGGTAGACTTCATCATCTGAGCTGCGTGTTTAGTTTAATGAGAGTTACTTTTATCCTGCTGGGTGCTGGAACTCCTAATTTTTGCGATGATTTTCTTCCTTCTGTTATACAGCCTAATGAGTTTGTGATTCTACCACGGTGGCTTGTTTTTTGACTTAGTTCTGTACTTCTTCCTGGTGGGTACAGCTACCTCTATGCAGCTAGTAACATGCTTGTATAGGATTTCTGTGAACATTTCTGCATAGGCAGCAGTATTCTCAGGATTTATGGGGAATTGAAATTTTCTCAAGTTATCACTTAGTAGCAGGAAGTTAGTCTTACTGTAGTTCCTGAATACCACAGGGTTAGTTGGGGATCCAAGTTTTATTATTACTTCAAAGACCATTTTGTGGTCTGACTTTACACTAGCATGTATGCAGCTCTCGCACATATTAGTGAGGCCTAGATCCAGAATGGTTGCACCCCTGGTTGGTGTATTGACAATCTGGTCTAGGAGTTTGTGTTTACAATATCCTGGAATCTCTGTGCCTGTACGTTTAGTGTTGTATTGGATTCCCAGTGAATAGTGGGGTAATTAAAGTCACCCATGAATATGGTATTGGGTTGGATGGTGAGCACTTCCAATAAGTTTAAAAAGTAAAAACCAAAGAAACAAGTGGTCTTAAAACTTGGTCAATAAGATCAGTCACAATAATTTCCAAAATGAAACAAAGGTAGTGTTTCAAAGCAACAAGCCTTTATTCATCACAGAAAAGTGATCCTTAGTAACAAAAAAATCAGAAACACATGGTATGGTATCCTGAGTCATACAGGAGGACCCCTAGCTTGCAAGGAAATGGTATTGGATTTTTGCCTATGGTGATTTGAACATTGATAAGGTCAAATGCATTCCCTGTTTGACCAGACTTGAGGTATATTTATTTTTTATTTAAATCAAGACACCTCTGTTTTTAGTACAAGTTTGTGTAGTAGCTGGTCTAAATGTGTGGAAGGCATTATAACCCTGCACTGTCTGTGTGGTTTCCACATCTTTAAACTATGACTCTGTGACCCCACAGATGTCAATATTCTCTAGGGTGAAGAGAGCTTCTAATGATTGGAGTTTTTTGTTTAGACTTCTTGCACTGAGCATTAACATCTTTAGATTTTCTTGGTTTTGATTTGCTATGTTGGAAGTACTTTCAGTTTGGCATTGCCTAAAAAGACTCTATGGGGGAAGTCACTGTTTTAGCTAATATTCAAAAGCTTAGAGGGGAGAGGTGCAGACCATCCCTGGCAAAGCAGAGTGGTCTGTTGACCATCTCCTTCCATGTTGACAAATACTGCACCCCCTTAGAATGATATCAGAAACTAAGCCAATTATTAGTCGGTCATCTTTTGTTCATATTGTGAAATCATCCTTAGAGAAAGTAAAATGCTGTTCAATGCTAGGTTCATAGCTAGTAAACCTGTGCCTGCTTTCCCCAGGAGTGTCTGTGTGTTTGTATATAAATCAAATCTCAATGTGTGTGTCTGTCAGCTACTTGGGCAGGGCCACGAAGCACTTGTTGGACAGAGAGGGTGCTGGAAGTTTTGGTTTGACCACTCGGCAGAGATCTGAATCCTATAGCTGTTCCAGTGGGGAGTCTTACTGGGGATCTGGAAAGGGAGGGAGAAACCATCCCCAGACTAACTGTGATCTCTGTGTGCTCTTAAGGAAAATTGCAATTTACTGCGTGTATACCTGTTATCCTTCCAATATGCATGTCTCTCACTGGTGTTAGTAGTGAGGATAGAGGCTCTTTGATTACTGGGCCAGTGTGCAGGTGTCACATATGGATATGTAGCAACTCCATCCAGGCTGGGTGTGAAATGGCTTTGTACACCAGACACAGGTCACCTCTGAGCAGTCTGTACGAGGCTGAGTAGAGGGACAGGGCTTTTAGCCTATCTGTATAGGATAGATGTTTGAGACCCTGGATTTTCCTGGCCAGGAACCTCTGTGGTCTCTCCAACTGCTGCATGTGCTTGGCAAGGTACATGCTGAAGAGGGCACTGTACTCGATAATGGGTCTGATAAGGAAGGAATACAGGGATGTTATGACCTCCTTGCTCCTGGATGAAATATCCTTATTTATGATGTGGGCCATGTAGAAAGCCTTCCGTACAATGGAGGCAATGTGGTGGTGAAAAGTCAGGTTACTATCAATCTGGGTGCTCACGTCCCTCACGATTGATTGCATGCTTAGTACGTTGTTGTTAATGTGATAATCAGTGCGGATGACATTTTCCCCAAAGGGGATAATGATGCATTTCTTGGCATTCAGTTTGAGGCCATGCTTCTGGCATCAGTCATTAGTTTGGGTAGGGCCCTCTTCGAGGATGTTCACATCACTAGGGGAATTTAAGACAGTGCCCAGGTCACAGTCATCTGCAAACTTGGTCAGCCACAGACCACTGGTTTTGGCTTGCATGTCAGAAAATATATCCCAAACAGTAGAGGCCCCAAAACCAATCCTTGGGGTACACCGCTTGTTACGGGTCTACTACTAGAGGTGGCTTCCCCTACTTTGACTTAGTGGATTCTATCAGTGAGCCAGTCATCTATCCATCTGGTAACATACAGGTTGATGCCTAGTTGGGAGAGTTTATCTATTATGCCCAAGTGCAAAATATTGTCAAAGGCTTTGGCTAGGTCAAGGTAGGTCGGTGTGTACCATCTTTCCCTTGTCCATGGCTTTGGTGACGGTTTCAAAGAAGTTGACCAAGTTTAACAGGCATGATCTCCCTTTGACAAAACCAAACTGTGTGAAGTCAAGTGTTTGCAGGTTGCCAATGTCATTGTTTATAAGATCCATGATAATGCATTCGATGGCCTTGCAGATCAGACTAGTTAGGGTGATGGGCCTATAATTGCCTGGGTCAGTGGATGCTCCACCTTTGTTTAGAGGGATGACAGTGGCTGTCTTCCTCCAATCAGCTGGGATGAAGCCGTTGCTCAGGCTTTGGTTGAATAGGGTGTCTAATGGAGATGAGAGCTCATGCTTGATTATATGTAGGATAAAGCTAGGCACGTTATTGAGTCCCATGGAGACTGCAGTTTTTGCCTTTGAGAGGGCATTAAGGACCTTCTCCCTGGTGATGAGGGGAAGGGGGCAGGTACTGGGGATGTCCTGGTTTACTGATGGGGGGAAGGGGGGTGAAGTTTTCACTGAATCTGTCAGCCAGCAGGTTGGCTATATTTATGGCGTTTGTGTATCTTGTGTTATTCACCACCAGTTCACAGCAGATTTGGGTATTGCCTTTGAGACTGAGGACATATGTGAAGAAAACCTTGTGATTATCCTTGGTGGATGTGGCCAATATGGGCTCAAATTAACCTTACAGGATTTCACCAGTGACCTTATTTGCTTGTTCAGACAAAGGAGAGATTGCTTCCAACTTGGCACCTGCTCCTTCTTGGCCCTGGACAGCAATTTTTAACTTCTACACAGGAATCACACAAACAGATTTCAATACAGCAAAACATGTAACCAGACTATGCTAAAGATATTTAAACTCTGTTTAGGTCAATTTAACACAGGAGAACAGATACATACTTAAATATAACAGTAGCAAACAAGAACAAACTGATTTAAACAAATGAACCAATTAACTAATAAAAAGCTCAAAACGGAGCCCTGTTCCACCAGTCTTCAACCAGACAAGTTCTAACTGCACACTCCTGCCACTAGGGTGCAGGGGAACCTTATCCAAAAAGATGGCCTGGATTAGTGCTCAAGTTATGCAAACAAAGCTAGATTCAGCAGGTCTGAATCTAGTCTATGCAACAGCAAACAAGGCGTGCCAATTTCAGAAAGAAACACTTCAAATAAGCTGGCACAATAAGCCTTTAACCAGCAATTTCCAGTTCAGAAGGGCAGAATCTACCCTCTCCTCCCACAAGAGTGCAGACCACAAACCTTCTTAATGTAAAACAGCTGACCTGAAGCCCAAGTGCTTACACCAAAAGGCTTAGAATAACAGTTACAATTTAATAAGGCTACTAACAAGCAGTAATAACTGCACCAGAATAAATGCAATTGACTACTTTTAAGAACAGGCAGCAAAAGCAAAATAAAGTAGGAAGAAACACAAATACAGTAAAAGCAGATGAATAAAGTGCATTTTTTTAGGTTAAGTGGGAAGGGATGAAACATGATAATTTAAGGTCGAAAAACTATGAGGGGTGGGCGCCTTCCCAAATGATCTTTCTATCCTCAGTAGAACAAGTTGATGAGATGGAACTGGTAGGAGTGTCCAAAATGAGATTTATAGTATGGGCGGGCAACTCAAAAGCCACCAAATTTAAGAACACAGCAAGGACTGGGAGGGGAAACTCTTTAAACTCCAACAGAACAGAAAACTTTAAACAAAAATGTTTGTCAAGAATGATGAAAAGAAGGGAGTAGGGTGAATTGCTACGGCCTGGCTACTACTAGTTCTAGACTCACCACAGCTTCACTCTGTTGGGATACAAAACTCCTTTGCTTCTCTCACCAGAAGCAAAACATTAGCATTAATCCTAAAATGAGAAGCAGACCACAGCCTGTTTGGTGATCCACAGTCTTGTCCCAGACAATGCAAAGGACTCTAGGCTTGTTTTAGCCTTTTTCTGGTACATGACTTGAATAACAAGATCAATCAGGAATGTCAAGCATAGGCACTCATTGAGCAACCAGAAATATCAGGAATCAATGCACTCTACATTTGAGTTACTTCTGACACAGAGATGAAATACCCAAGTACTCCAACTATTGCTGCTATTTGGTTGTTGCACATCTGTGGTGGATAGGAGTGACATTGCCTTTGCTACTGTTTTTCTGGCATGCTCAAATCCATTAGTTTTTTTTCTCTCCACTAGCCACTTAATCAGGGGTGCAGGTCTAATTTGCAAGCAAGTCTAATTTTATTATATCTGCAGAGTGAAACAGTCAGTGACATGCACATTTTATGGCTTTTGAACTGGTATGTACCTGACTACTGAAAATGTAACACATTTTTTACATGTATGAAATGACTTGGCAAGACTATTAGTGTGCATTCATGTGAAGACAGGATGGTAGTAAAAAAAGAAGGTGGATAGCACGCAAGTTTGTTTGTTATGACAGTTATATTAGCAATATTCACATATTTCCAGAAATATCTCAAGAATGTTTGTCTCTGCACTAGAGAGCAAGATATGTATTTGTGTGTTTATGGCATGAAACAGTCAAAATGGTGTGTCATTCAATGAGGCATTTGCATTACATTAGTTGTCTGAGCTGGAGACCTTGTTCTGCCATGAGCTGGACCAGAAGGCACACACATCAAATACAATCTCTACACGAAGAGAAACACTGTTATCAGTATAGACAGTATACCTTTAGCTTCTGGTAGTACTCAAGCATTTACAGGTGACAACATTAATACAGTTGGTGCATCATTATCAATAGAAAATATTCAAGCATTTAGACATACAGATAATTAACATCAAATGATGTATACATTTTGAACACATCACAAAATTCTAATGAAAATGATGCAACAAGATTCATATCACTGTCATATATTGCTCCTGGAGCACTGATATTTGTAGTAGTCAACAAGGTACATCATCAATTTTGACTTACGTTTTGTTAAATTCAGTTTATTTCTAATATATGTTGAAATATTGTTTCTGCAAGCTGGAACCACCTTTTTAAAGGCGTTCACTCCATCTGCTTGGTTAAAAGATGATCTTAAGGATAACATTTTTTTCTTTAGCAAGTCTCAGTGAACAGAGGTGTAACTACATTTCTAACTTAGGCAGCAATGGTGGACAGTGGTCTAGATGCAGCAACTTAAACATCGGGTTATTCAAAAATAAGGTGGCTGCAGCAGTTATTGGCGGCTAGTTGATGCAGTGATGGTCTTTAATATTAGAGCAGAGTAACGAGAGAGCATTATTTGTTTGTAAATTTGTAACAGTTTAGTATTTATGGGGTGAATTCACTGATAGCAAGAGTTGTCACAAATCCCAACCTAGACAATGAGGCATTCAGCTGAATACTCAAACTGCTTTCAGTGATAGAAAGCCTGCCAGCTTGTAGCTCACTTTCAGATGTACTAGAACCCTACCAACCACTAAATGTGTGCAACATTTTCATGTTTACAAAGGTTCCAACTACAGAGATATTTACTTAGATGCTTACAGATATTTCTAAGACAAAATATGTCAAGTAAATGAAGGAACTTTTGTTGATGAAGATAACAGCAAGCATATCAGAAATATAAAGCTGGAGTATTTATATCCTCTTGAGTGTCGGTTCAAGGTTTGTAATCTGGTGAGTTTTTGCTAGGTTTGCAAAGTTGGGGTGAATACTGACTGGTGAGGTTTGTGTGTGTTGATGTTTGGGCTGTAGGTGTAGTTCTACTTTAATTTAGATTTCAATGAAATGGTGCAAACCAGCTGCAGCATCAATTTCTTACTCCCACTTTGTTTGCCTTTTCTCCACAGATATCAAACCACAGAGTTAATATATTTAAGATCCCAGAATTTGTATATATAATTAATAGGTGGTTGGGGGTACAGGGGGCTTGCCCCCCTGCAATACATTAGTTGGAAATGGCTGGTAAGCAGGGTATGCTGGGTAATGTTGAGTACGTTGAATAACATGTCTACTTTACCAGTTTCAGTAATTTGCATGAATGATGTTTTATTTTTGAACAAAAGCCTGGAAAAAACACCACGATGAGAACCAGTTCCTCCTTTAATAAAGACAAACAGGTAAACTAATAAAATCCAAGAGCTCTAGTAAAAGATGAGCGCTTTTAGCTCTTCAGCCTTCATTAGATCTAAACATTAGCTCTATTCGCTAGTTTAAAAACATAGTCCCATCCAATCAGATGTTTGTCATTTAATGACATCATGCTGAGTAGGTGTAACACACTTTTTAACATCTTAAAGCTATAGCTCTTGCTGCAAAAACCAGGCCTTTCTGACATTAAAATAAAGTCATGAAGTAGATTTTCAGAAAAATTTGAAGCATCTGTGCAGCTTTCTATATAGGCAAAACTAACCAGTTGTTTAAAGCTAGGATTATGCAACATCTGCAAGATATCATTAAAGCTGATACTAACAATGCATTAGCCACTCATGTTAATAGTTTCCCACACATTCATTTACTTTTATGGTCATAGATCACATCGTACCCAATTTTCATGGAGGTGACCTCGAAAACCTTACAGAAATACGAGAAACTGAGTGGATAATAAACCTTAGAGCCGATAGGCATCCTGGTATAAACAATACAGTACCACTGAAACCTCTGCTTAAAAACAGACACTTCAAAATTTTCTGAAAATCAACAGCTTATCAACTGTCTTAGCATAATGGTATTATGAAACACATTGCAACTACCTTTAATTATATTACTCAGTCTTTTTCTACAGCTAGGCAAGTCTAAACTAGCTTTAGTTTTACAAAAATGTTTTCATAAATAATACAGTGAGGAAACAGCATTAAGTAAAAAAGATGAAAAGATAGCAAGCAACCCCCGCGAGCATTATAGTTTCATGATAAGAATACATATTTCAATGTTTTTTGGATATAACAAACTGTGATATCATTTCATACAAAAAATGCCACACGTGCTAACAAAATAAAACAAACCATATCAATTTATGCTATGGTCTCCTTAACTGAATATAACTGAATTAAATATTTGTTGTGACATTTGATGTGTCACATGATACATAATTGTTAAAACAAAAGAATTATCAATGATGTGCCACATATTCCATGCAGCTCACTAAATATCTCCATCGATTAACAAGGGTCTACTACAACCTTTTACCTGAACCAGTAATACAAAGAAAGAGGGGTTTACTCATCACTCAAATAATAGCTAGCACTAGGATTACCTTTCATAGCCCTGTTTGAATTTCATGTAGTACTGCTCACATTTAAAAGCATTAAATCATTCAGGTTATTTAATAAATAGTGTAATAATCTTTATAAATGATCACTGCTAGAAAGCAATCAGGTCAAGAATGAAGCCCTATATGTCCTATAATAAAAGTGCATTAAAATTGTCATGTTTAGACTATGTGTTTTGGGAACTTTTTTTACTCCCCCTAGGAATGAACAACCTGCACAATGGCTTCCCTACCTCCCCTAAGTGGGTCATTCATTCCCCTAGTCACAGTGAGCCAGGCCTACTCATTTCCCAGACAGGGTGACAGCCCTTATACTTATAGTTCATGAATTCTCTATCAGGTTGAGGCTAATCAGCTAACCCCATTGAAGGCATGAGCCACAGGTCAGGGTGCAGGGCAGTCTGTAGTTCTGAAGGCAAACCTAATGACCTTATTTACCATGGTGGTGACTTATGCAAATGCCTGCTATGGTGAGTTTGGGTAGGTATGTTCTCACCTACGCCACCCCAAGAAGCCACAGGTACCACCCTGTGCACAGTTACCAACTCCAGTTCAAGGTACCTACTGATGCCCCCGAAGGACAGAAATGCCAATTCTTCCCATGCCAGCTCCTACAGATGCCTGAGCTGCTACTTCTTGAATCCAGACCAACTGGTTCATGACCAGGGCTTTATCCCTCTATTAAAAAAAATTGCTGAGGAATGTGTCTGCAATTCACAACAATGGAAGCTTCTCTAACAAGCACGAAAGACAAGCCTTTTTTTAAACTACAGCTAGCACTTTTGTCTCTTAACAATTCAAAACTAAACTTAAGATCCCCTGTGATCAATATGAGTGGTGACAGAAAATTTGCTGGTGCTAAAGCAATACAGGTGGCAGATTTGAATGAATGTCTGTATTTCCAAGCATTAATGACAACATTCATTTCAGATGTGTTTTAAAACACATAGTTTAAACAGTGATTTATACACTAACTTTGGCCTTACAATGTCATCATATGGTTGCATCATGTAATATGGTTAGCTTATACATTTTTTAATTTGTTATATCTGTTATAATCTCATTTCAACTCTGTAGGAGACCAAGTGCTAACTTTAGTTCAAAAACAATTTTAGTTTGACATGATGATTTAACTAGGTGTAATTCTTCTCATTCTTCTGAGTTGTTGCAACATTTTTCAGCAGTTTTTAATGATTTAGATTTTCATTCCTCTTTGACCACTAGAGGTTCGGCATTTTCTTTATCCTTCTGTGCAGTGCATGTGGATTGCTTTGTGACATTTTAGCTCTGAATTTCGATTTAATATAAACTTTTAGCACTGTTGCAACAAATTACTAGCTGACTCCATATAATCTATTTTTTAACAACATTGTTTGGAAATAGACTAGGCTCTTTATCACACCAATCACTGAATATAATGTCCTACTTGGTATGTACCTGTCCAAACACTTGTCACAAGTGGATCGATCGTAACGCTTTCTCACTATAAAAATGCAGACTATCTCAAAGTCTTACCTTCTTACTCAGTATCACAAGGCTACTTAAGGGCAACTTCTGCCTCGCAGACCTTATCCTGTCAGACCTATGAGACATTTGCAAGTTCAAATGTATTAAACATGCACTCAAGGGATCTTAATCTCTTTTGTAACATAAATAGAACACTTTGGCGTGATAGGTATGTATTACAGGGAATCTCTCTTCTATGAAACAATCTTCTACTCCTTATAAACAGAAGTACTTCTCTTATTCATTTTCAAACATAACTTGAATGAATGGATGGGAAACTGCAAATTCATTCCTGATATAGCACCCATGTCCCTCACAGATACCAGCAAAATGCATATGTATCAACACATTCTTGTTCTGCCTGCTTCTGGGTTATTTGGGTTGGGAGGGTGGCCTAATGGTTAAGGTGTTTGCCTTACAAACACAATGTGCAGGGTTTGAGTCTCACCAGGGATAATTGGCTAGGCTTAAAATGGCTCGCAAGGGCAGTTGGCTTAGTACTAATCTATGAACCTATGCATTTGTATGAAAACTATAATGGCTAAAAATCTACCATGGCAAGTAAGGCTAGGCTTCTTAAAATCCTAAAAGACCAACAGCCTAGTAAGTACTTATGAATCTAAAGTGGCACTTTGCCCTATATCTGCTTTGGCTATTTGCATCTACACACAGCTCATAGCTCTCAAATACATACATACATTCATACAAATATTTCAAGCACAGACATTAATGCCCTTCTAGCTTGCCAATATACCAAAACACTTGTTCCCATAATAAATGGCCAGGCTGTTCTTAAAAATATCTAAACTAGTACTTGCTTTAATGTAATTTGGTAGTCTGTTCCATGCATGAGATACTCTGTCAGAGAACCAATTAGTGCACTTCTTATTCCTATAGAATCTTCTGCATAGGTTGTCTGATGATTCACTAGTACTTTCTGATAACCCCAAACATTCCCAGAGGTAGTTGTCTCTAAATGCTCTATATACCTGAATAAGATCTCCTCTTAGATATCTGTAAGAGACACTGAAGAAGTTCAGATATTTTAGTATTTCATAGTAACTTAAATTTTCACATTCATGGATGCCCTTGGTATATTTCCACTGTACTCTTTCCAGTTTACTCATGCTTGTTTTCTTTTAGGGCTTCCATATTGCTACTCCATACTCAGGTTTGGGTCTAATGTAACTAACAAAGAATGACTTCATAACTTTTGGTTTCCCACATCTCATACATCTTTTTATACAACCTACAGTTCTCTAACTATCATTACCCAATTGATTGATATGATTAGAAAAACTCATAGCTGGATCTACCCCATATACCCAGGTCCTTAAATTAGTCTACAGTTTCAATCATCGTGTGCTGTATTAAATATTCACCTTTCAATTTATGTCTCCCAAATCTCATATGCTTAGTTTTGGGTGTATTTATCAGCATGTTGTTCTCCTGTGCCCAAATGGTCAAGTTAGTTAAGTTATTTTGCAGACATGCCTTATCTATAACACATGTAATCAGTTTACCCAATTTCAGGTTGTCTGCATATAGACTGAAGAACACCTCAGATGAAACAGTTAGGTCTGAAAGATACAATCTAAACAAGTACGGGCCTAGGACAGAGCCCTGTGGGACACACTGACTGTAACCAAGGATTTTACCTATCCAGTTGCTGTATGATACTTGCTATGTCCTATTTGTAAGACATGCAGCTATCCATCTTATGTGGAGTACATCAATACCTAGTCATTTTAATTTACTGATCAGTGTTTTGTGTATGACCCTGTCAAATGCTGAAGTTAAATCTATATAAATTACAGCACAATTTTCCATTCATAGCTGTTATTACATTGTTATAGAACATGTTTACAGGTGGTAATAGATCTATTTTCAACATACGTAAGCTGATACATGGTTTCAAGTCACAACCTATCCAGTTTTGACAATAACTTATTCAGTATTACCCTCCATTATTTTTCCACAACATGAAAGTAGACTTAAGGGTCTATATGACTCTGGGTTTGCCCTAATCCCCTTTCCCTTAAAGACAGGTTTATTAAGTGCATGTCTCCGATCTTGAGGAATCTCTCCATATTTATATGACCTAGTGAATAACAGATATAATGGTACAATAAGTTCTTGCTGAAGTGTTCTCAGGTCATTGTTACTAATTCTATCTTCTCTCTGCCCTTTGTTTGGATCCAGTCTGCACAGTTCTTTTTCAATAAAATCTAATTTGATTGCAGCATCTGAGGTTACCTGGATGTCACTAAGGCAATGTATCACCTTTTTTGTGGAGCCAAATTGTTTTGCATAATATTTTGTAAATATACCTATAATCTGTTCTGTCTGAGAATAAATTTTAGAATCTGCACACAATTTATCAATTTGTATGTCTTTACTCCTTCCACATCTTATGTATCTGTAAAAAGGTTTCCCATTATGCTCAATATCTTTATATACATTTTCTTCAAAATGTTCTTTATCCTGTCTCACACTATGCTTAATCCGTTCATTCAGCTTGTTTATTTCAGTTTACAAAGTTGTAGCTTGACTTCTCTTCCATTTCTTATATTTTTTGTCTCTCACCTTAATCAGATATCTTGTTGTTATGGAAAAATATCCCCTGATGTTCAACATTTGTTTTATTTTTTGGACTCAAGTTTCTCTTTCAAAGTTTTCCACATTCCATCAGCAGTTTTTTTCCACAAAACACCTCACTCTGGTTAGTTTTACAAAGTGACTCTCTTGCTTCCATATAATCTGTAATTAACCTTCTGTGCATTGGTTTAGACTTCAGTTTTGCTGAATTATTTAGCAACAAATTAACCTTTATAATCCCATGATCACTGTACATCAACGGTGGTAAAACTTGACTTGAAGTGACAGTAATTTCTTTGGGAACACAAACAATGTCTAGCATGTTCCGTCCCCTGGTAGGTTTTTTTTACAATTTGAAGCAACTGTTGTTCCTGAATATACATTGTAAATAATTTCCTTACTAATGTTGTTGAATAAATATCATTCCAGTCTGTTTCTGGTAAATTTAGATCCTCAGCTATTATTCTTCTTCCCTGCTGTGTTTCACACATGAAATGTATGAATTCCTCTAGGTCATCTGCACTTGACTTTGGCGGTCTATACACTCCAACAACTGTTATATGTTCCAGGGTTGTCTTTATTGTCACAGTTACACAGTCTATAGCATTGGTTTTATCACTGAACATGCAAATCACAGGTCGCATAACTACCTTTAATCCCTGTCATAATACCTCCAGCTGATTTTTTGTTGGAATGTCTGTTACAGTAAAAACATTTATACCATGACAGAACTGGTTATTTAACCATGTTTCACAAACAATAACATTACCAGTCTTCTGGGAACCTAGAAAATTTTCCAATAAAAAAGTCATTATTAATGCTACTAGCATTAACAACCAGAGATGCATCAAATGTTGCTCTCTATGAACTTTTACATTTTTGACCGGGCAAAAATCCTGCCTACTGTTTGTCAAACATTGCAAAATATCTCCTGCAAAAATTCTCTTCCCTGATCTTGACAGATGCACACCATCCTGTCTGAACAAACGTGCCTAAAACTAGGCTTGGATGCTCTACACATTTCTACTTTTTAAAACAAGATATTTTTTCCATACAAGTATTTACCCAAAAAATCTTTTCATTCACTGTGACCTTACTATCCTTTCTATAGGTGATTTGTGAAAAATATGCCCTAACACCAGTACAAGCTATACTATCTAAAATACAGGATGTTAACCTATGCATAAAAGATAAAGACATGCAGTTGATGCCTTCCACAGTCCCTGAACACATTAAATTTTGCAAATGAGATGGAGGTTACTAATGTTTAAACTTACTCCTGTCCAGGATTACTTATTCTGCTACATACAGTACAATTCAAATACTCATTCAGTTTTGGTATGCTTCTTAACTATCACATCAAAATGTACTGAATGCACAAGACAAATGCATTTAAGGCAGTTCATATTTTGAAAAGCTGCTCCAATCATGTTGTTTGTTATATCACTGTAGCAAAAGAAAAAAATGTGAGATCCTTGAATAGAAGAACAGCACAGTCTAAGCTGGACAGCACTACCTCCACTGAAGCTTCGCTGGTGGAGAATAGGAGAGTGTGTACCTCTGCAGATACACCACTGCATCACACAGCTAACTTAAAGATCCAAGTCCAATTAATCATGTTACCTCATCTCTGGTTAAAGTGGACATGTTCATATCCACTGTAAAGTCCGTTTCTGAAATGTAATAATAAAATTAGTGGTTCATTTTATGACATTAAGAAAAACATTTTCAAAAATAATGCAATAAACATGCCAGGCACAAATATACTCTGCTAGACTGCTCCTGGATCGGCACCAGTATATACTGCATTTTGATAGTGTTATCTGAGTGCAGTAAATGAAGCAGACAAAGAAACAACCAACCAATGTTACTAATATTGTTAAAGTTAGACTCTTCCACTGTATTTTTTTTTCTTTTAATTTGGCTATCACCATTATGGCAAACTGTAAATGTAATTCAAGTTAAAAATCTAGCAGTGGCAAACCAGGTGTGGTGCGGAAATTCTATATACAGTCACCACATGTATAGCACCACATGTATAGCAAAATTTACATCATGACTGAAGTGATTCTGAATGTGATTAAATGCAAAAATAGTTTTCCACACACTCTTTTACTCAGCAAAACATTACAATCAGTAAGTGCAGTTACAGCTGCAAAAACAGCAAAAGCAGTTCACCCTAAAGTTCATAGGTGAGTACTAGGCTATCAGCCCTAGGGCCTATACAAGCCTAGCCATAACAATTCCCTGGCTATTTCCTCCCACACTATTTACTTCCCTGGCCCCTGTCTAGCAGGGCAACTGACGTGATCCCCAGCATGAATTTCCTTTCTCCCATCCAATCGTCAAGGTTCCTTTTGAAGAAGGCCAAAGAGGCACTCTGATTGACATGTATAGGCAATCTATCCCAGAGTCTGGGGAGTCTCTGAGACAGGAACCTATCCCTCCATCATGTTTTGTTTATTGTGATGACAAGGTTTAGATCCCTGGAGCGTGTGGCTCTGAGGGATTGGGATTTCTTTACGTGTAGCATGTCCAACAGCTCTGGGTTTGACATGGCCTTGTATGTTAAGCAGAGATCACCTCTGAGTAGACGATATGCGACAGAGTATAGCTGGAGGTTTTTAAGGTGGTCAGCGTAGGTCATCTGCTTTAGGCTTGTGATTCTTTTAGTGAGGTATTTCTGCGGCCTTTCCAGTTGTTGCAGATGTCTTGAGAGGTACATACCAAACGGGGCATTGTATTCTATCATGGGTCTAATGAGGGATGAGTACAGTGGGACAATGACTTCCTTTTTTTTGGATGAAAAGCCCTTAGTGATGAGGTGTGCCACATAGAAGGATTTCCTGACTGTTGTGGCGACGTGGTTATCAAAGGTAAGACCACTGTCCACCTGTGTCCCTAAGTCTCTTATCACACTTTCGGTGTTTAGTGTACTGCCACCTATATGGTAATTCACGGGTACATGTTTTTTCCCAAAGGGGATAACTAAGAAGCTCATTTTCAGCTTTTCCCTCACCTCATACACATTGCTGTCCCACACAAATGAAGTGTACTCAGAATGATATCACAACGTTACTTGTGAACATGCCTTGTTAAAACATGTACCAGGTGGTGCTAAAGCATCATGGGTGACCTAAAGAAATCTTCAAAATGTATTTTTAAAGAAAATAATGCAATTCTGCATGACTTCATGACTTCAACCTACACAGCAGTACAAATTGACTGGAAAGGAAGCGCTCAGCATGATTCCATTCTCGTTCTTTGAACTTGATCTTTAACAACATGTCAACCACAAAATAACACTTACTGTCTCCTTTATTATCTGTCTTAAATGTTAAAATTGTAGGATTTGACCTTAACTATCACACAAATTATATTTCTATTCAGCGATGAAATTTTTGTATTAGTTGTCCCGATTACTCGGACATTTTACATATATTTTCGGAACATATAAATTCCTCCTTTTTAAATAAAGGTTAAGTGCAGCAAAATCATTATTTTAGTAGGAAATTCTTATGACATATGTTGCCTTTTAATAATAAAGAGAATTGGAATAAATTACTATTAAATTTTCTGTGTTCTTTTCTCAAAAGCCTCATGCTTCATTAAAACATCTTATATGTCATATAAGCAGATGAGGTATGGGATTTGCTAACATTTTTCATTATTCTCAAGCTTCATACCTTACAAACATCTTTTCATTTAACAGATCTAAAACACTAATACTCTTGGGAACAATTCTACATTAATAATTACCACAGATCAAATTGAATGAACGATTAATCAGATTACTTCTATAACAATAAAAAAAACTTTAGCCTTAAATTATGACCAAAATTATGTTAACATTTCATTTAAAATATTTTTCATAGATTCATAGATTAGTACTAAGCTAACTGCCCTTGCGAGCCATTTTAAGCCTAGCCAATTATCCCTTGTGAGACTCAAACCCTGCACCTTGTGTTTGTAAGGCAAACACTTTAACCATTAGGCCACCCTCCCAACCTTGCCATAACTTCATCATGTGCAGTGCTTGATAAAAGGTCAACCACACCCACCAGGAGAAAACTAACTGCATCCTTTAGTTCTCCCCAAAAATTACCTTGTTAACTTTTCCTTTTCTTAGTTTCTAAAAAATTCTATTAATTCTGATAAACAGCAAGGATTTTATTTCTGCTCAATTAGCTCATAAAAATAAAGAATGGCAGTCGAAATGCTTAATATGTTGGCTGGAATATTTAGAGAAATCTAGATCATTACCTGAAGGTCTAATAAAAAGATCAAATTAAATCCTAATCGTTGGTGAAATACTCATCAAATACCATCACATTAGAAATAAAATTCCTTGTATCCAAGAATGATATAGCTCAAATCGTATTTACTCATAAGAACAAAAATGAGACTATAGTTCTAAAAAATATATCCATAATCTATGAACTTTTAAGATATATAAACAAATATTTAACTAAAAATACTGTAACTTTACCACAGTTCAATTTGAAAGCTTTCAAAAGAACACAACAAATATGTAATATAATCCTTGAGGCATCAAATAACATGCATAAAGGATGTGTCACTCTAGAAAACATTTAGAAAATATTCTCAAAACTGATCCCAGTATGTCAAGAGATGCAACACCCCCATTCCTTAGTGTCTTTTTTAAAGTTGTCTATAAGGTCCTTGGCGTAACATTTTTCTAGGAACATTCTGGATACTTTATCCATTTTGTATTCAAAAAACTCCTTGCTAGAAGGCATATTAGCTATCCTAATAAACTGACCCTTAACCAAATTTCTTTTAAAGATGAACGGGTGGAAGCCGTTATAATTTAAGTATGAACTTGAAAAAGTTGATTTCCGATAAACTAAATGTTTTCAATATTATGGTATCCAAACAGTTAATTTTATCAGCTCCTTGTTCATAAGGAAATCTTAGGAAGCCAGTGGTACTAATCATATAATCTATAAAATCAACTAAAGCTTGATCTTTACCATCCCAAATAATAAAAATGTCATCCAAAAATATAAGGTACAACCTACATAGAGGACAAAAATGTGCAGACAAAATTTATTTTTCTCCCAAGTAAGCATCACCAAATTATCAAAGGTGGGGGGCACATGTTGCACCCATTGCAACATCCAACCTTTGCTTACAGATCTCTCTTTCAAAGTATAAAAAAATTGTACAAGATGAATTACAATCTATGATAAAACTAATGTCTTGGGAAGACAAACATTACACTTCAAAAGAGGTTCACTAAAGAATTTAATAACTTCATCATGTGCAGTGCTTGATAAAAGGTCAACCACACCCACCAGGAGAAAACTAACTGCATCCTTTAGTTCTCCCCAAAAATTACCTTTAGTCTTTAATTGTGTGCATTCTCTTTAAAATTTCTTTTCAGGTTTATATCTACATAAACTGCATCCAACAATTGGCATAAAACATGTTTTTTGTATCCTTACGTACCGTAGGAATCACAAAAATGGTGGGTATAACAGCATGGACATTTCTTAAAAAGTGGTACAAGGTATTTGATATGAACCCCCTGATATGGACTAAATCAATGTTTTTGCATGCAAGGTTAACCTCATTTACTGAAACCAACATACATACTTCAGTATTCTGCAGGATGTTGTAAATTTCACTTAGTCTATATTGCAAAAGAGTACCTCTCCTCCAGTTTTATTTGGTTTCATAATCCTGAGGGCTCCATCAGTCCATCCGGTGAGAGGGCTTTTACAAAAAATTTGCTCTTCTTTACTAAAGTTATGGCAATACTGTCTTTTCTATCCAGTAGCCAACTGAGAGTTGTTATAAAAGGAAGTTATAATGTTTAATTAATTAGTTCTGATGAAGTCCTTTTATGAATTTGAGGATAAAAGTGCATTCTGAAATAAGAGAATTTTCTTTTTAAATGTGTGCAACTTTTGATTTTTTGCCAATTAAACTTCATGTTGCTTTGGTATCACTAACAGAATCAATGAAATTTTTGGGGGATTACTCCACAACGTACACTTTCCATTACTAGCTCTATAAGTTGCTTTAATGGTGCACATGCTGCTCGTTTTGTTACTTATAAATGAATGCTCCAGTTTTTGGTTAAGTCAATAAGCACCTTTTACTTTGGAGGATTATCAAAAGAACAAAAACGTACTATTAAAGCATGGAAATCAGACCACATATCCATATCTTCAACAGATAAGCATGCCGTTGTTTTATTATATTTACTACTTCAAAATGCATTCACTGAAGTTTGCAAAAAAATAATTGCAAAGACTAAAAATTCCTGACTAAACTTATTTTAATGTTGGAAAGCTTCATAAATCCACTGGTGATTGATTAAAATGTTAAGTTTGTTAAAGAATGCATATATTTTAATATGGAAATAAAATAAAGTCAGAAATGCTTAATCAAATGACCTGTACTGTTATGAATGTCTCACTTCTGAATCCTGATATGGAAATATTTATTATATTACTTAAGAAAATAGGCTTGGAAAATGAGAAAGCCCCACTAGCCATCAGGCATTCCAAAGGAGCATGTTAATGTACAAGTAAAGCCTATTTAAAACTACAGCACCTAATAACCCAATATCCCAGTCCCCACAATGAAATCTTCTTTGGGAGCCACTATTTTTTTTCATCTCTCTAAACATGTCTCTTAAAACATGTGCTGTTAGAGAGAGACAAACAAAACAAAACAATTAACAAGTAAAACAAAACTGAACTTAAAAAAAAGTAAATGAAGTAGCAGCAGTTAAAAGAACCTGTGCATTCTTTTTCCCCTTGCCAACCAAGGCTTTCAGAATACTGTGACTAGTGAGCAGGGAAACAAATAAAAATACATGCATGACTGCAATTGCAAATACAAGCATCTAATGTAAATAAGTAGAGCTACAGTTACAAGGACCTGGTTGTTCCTCTTAAGCTTCTTACAAAGATATGGTTAACGAGCAGGGAAAATAAACTGATCTAATGCACAAAATTGTACTAGCAGTTACAAGAATGTAGGTGTTTGTGAGTACTCTGCACTGTATATAGCCAATGACAATGGATGGATATGTCATTTCTATTCTATTACACTAAACAAGTCAATAAAAAGACCATATACAAACAGCCACTACTTATCTACACAGTGCCACTTTTTCACTGAGCACCCCCTTAAAATCATACAAACACTTCAGTACAAAAACACACACTGCCCTTCACATCCACTTACATAAGAAACACGCAAACTTTTCTAAAATGTACAAGTTATTGCCACTGCAGATAATTTCGGACAAAAAATTTTACATTATAGAAACATACTCAGTTTGTTACTCAGTCCTTGCCAGTCCATTTCTAACATCACAATGTAAGATTTCTGAGATAATGCTTACCTATTTTCCAAACTCAATTTTCAAGGGTATTTGCATAAATGTTCGTAAATATTCTTCTTAATAAAAGTTATTTCGAGCACAAAAAGGGAAATTTGATAGGCTTAAAATGGCCTGCAAAGGCAGCTAGCATAGTATTTATCTACGAAACTGTAATATTCTAATTCGGGATACTAGGAGTGAAGTAAGAAAGCTTTCCCCTATCCTTTTCCTTACCATCTAACATGAAGTACTTTAAAACAATAAAAAACTAGACACAATAAAAAGAATTGTAACTACATATGCATGTATATAAAACTTTGTTTTATTTCTTATTAGGATTCAGCATGTGAGGTGTTTTGATTTGCAAATGTGAACAAGTCCAATCCCAAATAAGTATAACAGACACACTAAAAGAACACCCCTGTTTTGTACAAAACTTTGGGCATGGTCTATTTTTTCAAGCATTTGCCATTATGTACAAAAGTATAAACAGTAAAATAAAAATGATTGTATCTATATGACATAAAGCTAGTTTTCCTCAAAAGCTTCCTCTCATTTCTATCTGGATAAGGCCACCACACTGATATATTAATAAGAAAACACAACTTAAAGCATAACAGGCAAATATTTTATCTGACTTTTTCCATATATGAAATGAATAAATAAATATTAACATTGTACAAGGAAAGTATGTTCTCTCTGCACAATTAGGCCATTGTTTAACCTCCGTGCAAGGTAGAGATGAATACTATGTTATCCTGGTCTTGCAGCACATACTCCAGTTCACCCTGCAAGCAGAAAACAAACACAATATTATAATCAGCTTCTAGTCTGGAGATGTTTTCTAACATACGTCACTTTAGTCATGCCAGCAGTAAGTGAAATATGTATCAAATTTCTGGGTCATTGTAAATTTAACTGTGAAAAATATTTTAGACTAAACAAGTAAAGCAGCTTTTTTCCTTAATGTAAAACAATTTAACCCCCCTTAATCAGAACAGTAAATGATGCAAATTTGGTAATGAGACTTGAAACAACAGTACTTTGTGTGTATATGTTCTGCTTTTCAAGCATTGTTGGCTTGCATGAAATAAAGTATCTCACGCAACTAACACTGTAGGGGTGAAACTGAACACAGCTCATTTGGCACTCTAGTTGTGAACAAGTTAAAATACACTGCTTAGTAGCATGGTAGTTCTTACAGATGCCACAGGAATGAATCAGTCCGAACCAATACTACATCTGAAAAAAAAAAGATGTGCCCTAGAATGGTCTGATACTGGTTCTATGCTGCCTAAGGTAGGAAACTATCAAACGTAGATTAAGTAGTAATTGGTGTACTGAGATTAAGTAGTAATTGGTGTACTCAAAGATTAAGTAGTAATTGGTGTACTGAGATTAAGTAGTATTTGGTGTACTAAGGACAGACTGTACAAAGACAACTTTAAAGTCAGCCATTCTAAGCTCAGTGAACATTGCTAAAAAAAGAACCCGTAAAAGTAAACGTATACTTCTAAAGATTATGGTAGGAGATGGGATAATTTGGTGTGACCAGCGATCCTTATTTTTACAATGAAATGGTTAGTTTAAAGCCTATGTTTACTGAGAGGAGATACCTGGAATATTTGCTGAATGAAACAACGGAAACTGTTAAGGATGAGTGGGTTAGGAAATACAAACCACGTTTGGATATGGGGCAAGTGGGACATGCCAGTCAACTGACCAATTCCGACAATTCCACAGTCAACTTTGAAAGAGCTTGTGTGGTGTAATTTAGTGGTAGTTCATGGTGAGTTAAAAATATCATTAGTCAAAATTGGAAATTTATGAGCGGTAACAACTGAGTGTTTAAAACAATTGGACTAGAGTCTGTGTTTGTTTTTAAAACTTCACATAATTTTAAGAATTTAGTAGAGAACAACAAGGTGGTTAAAGTGAGTAACAATTTAGTACTGGAATCACGAGATGTGTGTTTTTCAAGCAATGTCCTACATTTTAGAAGGGGATTTCATAGCACTAGACAACATTTTGGGTCCTACTTAAACTTTGCAGAAAGGCAACTGATCTACTTTTGGTGTGGTTTACTTAGAGAAGTGCTCCACATTTCCTAGTTTCTACAACACAAAGGCAGAGAGACTTTTCAGGAAGAGTATTTTCAAGCATTACTAGGACATCCAGAATAAGAAATTGAATAATGCCTTAGTCAATCATGTTTAGTTATGTGAAAACTATAAAAAGTTTAGTTTTGGCATTGTGGAAAAAGCAGAACAGAACCCGCACGGTGGGGGTAGTGGGAAAAACAATTCGAATATAAAGAACTTTTAAGGCAGTGGTTCAATCCAACCAGCTGCATGTAGCTAAATTGTGAACTGAGTGTTAAAAAACAATTTAAAGTATTAATAGTATTAATTATAATTTTAAAATATGAATTTATTTACATTACATCTGCTTAGATTACGTTTTTATTTTTCATTTTGTGTAGGGATTTGTTTACATTGTAATTTTTACTGTTTATATTGTCTCCATGATTTTTAGGACTACTGGTTAGACTGGTGAAATGAGGTTGTGGTTTCTTTAAATGTGATATTCTTAGGGTATCATCATCTTATATAAGGAAGTGACATTGTAAGTTTTGTATCCTGATGAAGTCTCTTTGCAGCAACGAAAGCGCTAAATCTATGTGGTGGTGGTAATAAATGGTTGATCATTATTTTTCTCTGAGCTTATTTTTATTCGAACCTTGATTCTGATGTTTGTTGTGGTGACCCACCACTTGTGTTTTGGGGACCACCATGCATCAGTACTTTTTCCTGGATACAGTGGTCTTCTCCAAAGGAGAAATCTGCAACCAAATTATAAAACTACAGACACTAGAAATAAGGTACACGCTTGGAAAGGTACATTTTATTCTTTTACCAAGTCATGTCTTAACAGCAACTCATGAATGCAAAAGCAATCATTTTCTTCAGCTCTGAACAAAAATGCATTTTCCTTCCCAGAACTGTATTTTACAGTCTCAACAACTGAATCACCTTAGACAAGGGTTAAATCATGGAAGAGTTAAAAGTATGGTGCAAAATACTGCAACACAGGAATAATATTTGCCAGTATTTTTAAAGCAGGATTATAATACAATTCAATTATTCTGGCTCATATTCCTTATCTACAGCTCTGTTAGTGATAGTATTAACTTTTTTATTTTACTAGTTTACTAGCAGACATTCCTAGAACACAGCATCTTATGCTCAAGTACTACTTATACCATAATCACTCATTTGTACAAGGATTTTGCTGCCATACTGGCACATAAACACATTTTTTATGGCAGTAAAATGTTTTTTCATTCTGGTATGCTTTCCTGACAGAATCTCTAACACTCAGCCAAATCTACTTCCAAGAGGAAAAATATAGCAAGGGCTTTCTTAAGTTGCTAGAAGACCACTGTGGCCACAGATCACTCTGCATATGGACGGCACACCACTGTAGAAAAGACAGAGGTCAACAGCTTACTGCAGTTTGGGTTGTGTTTGTGAGGCAACATTAAGACAAATTCTGATGCATTCCCATATTCCTCCACCACAAAGGAGGTGGAATATGAAGGGTGATGGGTGTCTTCACATTTGCTGAAGACTTCCAACTCCTATCAGAACACAATTAGAAGTTACTGCCCACAGAAAGGGGGTGTTACTGGATGTTCAGTCCTTTCTATAACTAACAGGGTCTGCAATATACTTACTTGTCTTTTATCTTACTTGCTTAGGCACAATAATATTGCATAAAAAAGACAGACATCAACATGCAATAAATTAAGTTTTAAAAGTACCATTCAAATCTTAAACATGTTTTAGGACTATAAAAACTCATACTATGTCTGACTGAGATAAACTCTTAAAAAGGCAGTATTTTAGGGATCCCTAAATGAGGTTTCAGAAGAACAGGCATAGATAGGGAGGCAGCAGGTTCCACAGGACAGGTGTAAGACAGGCATGAGAGATGGCCAGAAGATATAAGCACTCTTTGGTAACCAATAGCAGCCTCTCACAACTGAACTGGAGTACAGGGCAACAAAAAATCCTAATAAATGAAAGGACCCAGGTTGTCTACAGGCAGATACAAAGGAATCAGTATTCTAAATGTCAACCTTGATGCTAGTGGCAATCAACACAAGTCCGACAGCAAAGGGGTAATACACCTAAAACATTAGGTACTGGTCAGAATGGCTGCTAAATTCTGCACTCGCTGAAAGCAGTTAAGGTCAATATCAAAGAGTATATAGTATAGATTATTGCTGTGATCAAAGCAGTATAAAAACAGAAAAGTACAGTTGTATTAGGAACTCATTACAATTGTAGAAATTCAATATTTTCTGTTGCTGTCTTGAACTCTGGGATTCCTGCCTGCAGGAAGCCTGACATCTTATGTGAGAGCTCTACTTCCCCCTCCTGGCTTTGGCCGACTCCATCACACTCTAAAATGAGGACATCAGTTGTATATGAGAAGTGCTGGCTGCTGCCATCTTCAGAACTTTCTTATGTTGTCTGAACCAGAAAACTTGTGCAGAGGCAGTAGAGCACAAGTGGACCTTGGAGAACCATTTCTAGGGAGCAGTGATCAACCTCATAAGCCCAGCTCTACCTCTCTATGTTCTAAGCAAGTTCAGAGGAAGGAGAGTGCTTGGAAAGGAGGGTACAGAAGGAAGGTGGGGATAAGACAAACAGGATACTCAAAGGAAGAGAGGGGGATGTGGGTAGGATAACTGTGACTGCAGCAGTGAAAGTAGTCAAGCATCTACAATGATATCAAGTTCCTAACAAAACTGTAATATATTCATTGCATTAGTCACTGTTGCAGCCATGACACCTGGGAAGACACACAGAGCTCAAGTTTCATTGAGTGGCTGGTCCTGAGAAGGCTGGAATGCTGAGCAGACCCAGAAAGATGGCTGCGGATAACACCAAGTCATACTGTTTTGAGAGGATATGGACCGATGTCTTGGCTCCTGCTTTCAAAAATGTAATAGCTGATCACACTCCTGCAAGAGGACATGGTTGCTGCAGTGGCTCTACTGGAATGGACCTCAATTCAGCCAGGAAAAGAATAACAGCCTGACTGCTAACGGGCCTCTCCTCCCGGCCCTTTGCAAATGAGAAACAGTTGATCTGACTATCTACCTTGCCATGCCCAACTAAAATCTCAGTTGCCTGAGCACATCCAAAGAATGTACAATCATCTCTACCTTGTTCTGGGGATTTGGAAAGACAAGAAGGTGAATGTCCTAGTTTATGGACAGTTCTGTTACTACATTAAAAATTAAGTTAGGGCTAGTGCATAGCTGACTCTGTCCTTGCGAAAAATAAAGTGTGGTTCTTTGCCTATGACAGCCTGCAATTCTGAAAATTTTTAAGGTGAGGCAACAGCTACCAAAAAAGTACAGTTTTGTACCTACCATAAATGTAGATGTTCGAGGATTCCCTTGCTGCAGTCCTGACAATTGGGTATAGTCCGCGTCCCAGTCGGCCCGAATACCAGAGTATAAGGCTGACGTCGGTCATGGCGCCTTAGACTGGCGTCAGTACGTCAGGGTACTAATGCGCATGACCAACGTCATTTCCTCAGTCTTTTCTTGCCCCAGATGTCAGAAGACCCAAAAAGACAAGTCCCAAAAACAACCTGCACCAAAAAACATGTACAATATATACAAAAATATAAGCATGTAAACTCACCTACACAACCACCCTGAAACACAGAGGGGAAGGAGGGAGGGTAAATTGGACTGCAGCAAGGGAATCCTCGAACATCTACATTTATGGTAGGTACAAAACTGTACTATGTTCTTCGTCTTCCCTTGCTGCAGTCCTGACAATTGGGTAGAATCCCAAAGCAGAGGTAAGGGAGGCTGGCAAATTATAAAGTAGCAGGAGCTGACAACATGCCTTGTAAAACAGCTGTGGCAAAACCAGCTCTAGTCTTAGAGTATATAGGCAGGTGATAATGCCTAGAGAAAGTATGCACTGAACTCCAAGTAGCTGCTTCCAGAATATCCTTAGTTGCCACCCCTTAGAAATGCTGTTGAAGTGGCAGTAGCCCTAGTGGAATGAGGCCTAATCCCAGCTGGAACCTCTTTGCCATGATGGGAATAACAAAATGCAATGCAAAAGCCAATCCACCTAGAAATAGTTTGTTTTGACACAGGCTTGCCCTGTGAACTCAAAGCAAAAGAAACAAGTAACTGCTGAGACTGCCTAAAATCTTTAGTCCTGCTCAAATAATAACGCAATTGCCTGTGTACATCTAAAGTGTGCAAAATCTTTTCCCCTTTATTTTGAGGATCTGCAAAAACGTAGGCAAATGAATAGTTTGGTTTAAAGCCACACTAGAAACCACCTTAGGCATAAAGGAAGGATTAGTACGTAATGATACCCTGTCCTTATGGAAAATCAAAAGGGCTCTACTGCCATAAGGGCCTGCAACTCAGACACCCTTCTTGCAGAAGTAATAGCCAACAGAAAAGCAGTCTTCCATGACAAATATTTCAATTCAGCAGTAGCTGCAGGCTCAAAAGGTTGTAGAGTAAGTTTTTCCAACACAAAATTGAGATCCCAAGCAGGAGTAGGAGCTCTACGTGGGGGTCTTATATTCTTTGCCCCTCTAAGAAACTGCTTGAACAAAGGATGCGAAAACAAAGGTGGGTCACAATCATAGTGAGCTGAAATTGCTGCAGCATGAATCTTTATGGAAGAGAAGGACAAACCTTTGTCCAATAATTCAGTAAGATATTGAAGAGCCACACTCAAATTAGGCTCTGAAATCTCCAAATTCTTTGCTGTACTCCAAAATAAAAATCTCTTCCATTTTTCTGCGTACACTCTCCTAGTACTAGGCCTTCTAGCTTCCATAATCACATTTAAAACTTGTTGAGGAAGCTGAGACCTACCATGCTTCAACACAGAATATGCCAAGCTGTGAGATGAAGAGATTGAAGCTTGACATTGAGCAGATGACCGTCCTTCTGAGATAACAGATGAGGAATCAGAGGTAAAGGCCATGGAGGCTTCTTTACAAGACTCCTTAGAAGTGGGTACCAGTGTTGCCGAGGCCAATCTGGAGCTATCAAAATCATCCTTGGCCTGTCCTGTCTGACCTTTAGTAATACCTTTGGAAGAAGAGGTAGAGGTGGAAAGGCATAGACATGAAGGTTTTTCCAACTGAAAGACAGAGCATCCACTTTCCAAGCTGTGTGATGAAACCCCTTTGTGCAATACTTTGGCAGCTGGTGGTTTAGTGGAGAAGCGAACAGATCTATGTCTGGAGTTCCCCATGACACTGTCAATTTCTGAAATACATGAAGATCCAGTTTCCACTCGTGGGGATCCATGATTTGTCTGCTTAATACATCTGCTAGGGAGTTCTGTGCTCCTGGCAGAAACCTTGCCTGAAGAGTCAGTTGCAGGCTTAACGCAGTCTCCCATAAAATCATTGCTTGCCTGCATAGAGGATAAGAATGTGTTCCCCCTTGCTTGTTGATGTACCACATGACAGTTGTGTTGTCTGTCAGAATCAACACCTGCCCTGGAAGAAGTAACTCCTGAACGCCATCAATGCAAACTGGACTGCTAACATCTCCTTCATGTTGATATGTAGATGCTGTAGTCTGGCAGGCCACTTGTCTTGTATCCACTTTCCATTTAGATGAGCTCCCCAAGCAGTGTCCGAGGCATCTGTCGTTAAAATCTGACTCGCCTCTGGCGGGTCACAGAGAGTCCCTTGTTTAGGTGACATTCCTGAGCCCACCACAAGAATTCCTTTTGAAGGCAAGGTATTATTTGAATGACAGTGTCCAAATCTTGGCAGTGCTGTGTCCATACATTTTTGAGATACCATTGCAGCTTCCTCATATGCAGTTTGGCATTGGGAAGCACCAGAATACAAGATGCCATGAACCCTAATGCTTGAAGGACTGTCCTTGCAGTCAGCACGGACTGATGAGATAGTTGATGGAAGTAAAGTGACAGACTCTTTTGTTTGTCCGGGGTTAAAAAGGCCATCTGGGCTGCTGTATTCAGTCTCACACCCAGAAAGCACATGTCTTGAGAGGGTACTAGACTGGACTTTATTTCGTTCACAGAATACCCTAGGCATCTTAGCACTGCTATGACATATTCCAGATGCTGTAGAAGGTGTTCCTTTTCTTGAGCCAGAATCAGGCAGTCGTCCAAGTAAGGATAAATTTGAATGCCTTGAAGCCTGAAGTAAGCTATCACTGGAGCCAGAACCTTTGTGAATACTCTGGGCAGTAGATAAGCCAAAGGGCAATGCAGAGAACTGATAATGAAAATCTCCAGTTCGAAACCGCAGATACTTTCTGCAACTTAGCCTTATGGGCACATGAAGGTAAGCTTCCTTGAGATCCAAAGTTACCATCCAGTGATCCTTGCCCAGCAGAGGTAACAGTTGCTGTAACGTCAACATCTTGAACTTGGGAATGTCCAGATAAGTGTTGAGGATAGATAAATCCAAAATTGGTCTCCACGTGTTCCCCTTCTTTGGTACTAGGAACAGGCGAGAATAAAATCCAAGCCCCTTTCTGATACAGGGACTGGCTGAATAGCCCCTATCTGGAGTAACTGAGAAACTTGCTTGTGAGCCTCTTTTCTTTGTGGAGGAGGAACATCTGGCATGCCTTTGAAAGGGGCATTGTGTGGAAATAAAATCTGTACCCGTGATGAATGATATCCAGCACCCATCTGTCTTGAGTGATTAAATCCCAATTTTCTTTGAAAAGAGACAATCTTCCTCCCAAAGGAGCTGCCAGACGAGAGTCCACTGGCAGCTGAAAAGGCAGGTCATTGGTTCTGCTTACGAAAGGACTGACCCCTGCCCTCACCAGAAGTCTGAGCAGGTGAACTGTCTGATCTAGGCCTAAACGAACCTTGAGCCCTGCCCCTACCACGTCTAGACCTACCCCTAGACTGGGAACCATAAGCAGGATATGTCCACCCCTTAGCAGGCCAATTTCTACTAAACTTCGGAGGCTGCACCTGCAAAAATCTTTAACAGTCTGCATAGACTTAGCTTTGTCCTCCATTTTCTTTAAAACTGCTTCCACAGGCGGTCCAAACAACACATCAGACTGTAAAGGAGCATCCAAAATCCTGGTCTTAACATGCTCAGCTAAATTCTGATCCTTCAACCATGCATGTCTGCGAAGAACAGAACTAGTAGCAGCCACCCTCGAGGAGGCCTGAACAGCATCAAAACCACACTGCAAAGAATGCTTACCCACTTGTTCAGACACATGAACCAAATCCAGCAATTCTTTACACTCAATACCTTCCGCCAAAGCATCCACCTTAGATTTCAATTGTGAAAGGAGATAATTCTGATATTTCAGCATATGAAACTGACAATTCAACGCCCTCATGGCTAGAGTGGAAGAAGTATATACTTTCTTACCCCACCTATCCAAAGCCCTTGCCTCTTTATCAGAGGGTACAGGATTTTTAACCACAGAAGCTTTAACACCTTTAGGCCCCTGAGAAACAGTTTCTGGGTCCGCCCTGGGACTCTTAAACAAATACTTATGAGCTTCGGGCACCCTATAATACCTATCAGGCTTAACAGGAGCAGGAGGCAAGGAATCAGGGTTCAGAGAAGCCTCTGCAAAACATCCTCCACCACATTCAACACAGGAGGAATAGCTAAGGGCCTATGCTGGGGCAAAACAAGAATTCCCTAAGCCTTTTCTGGAGTCAGAGTAATCTTGGCCTTCCCATTTAAAGTGCTCCCTCATGGAGTGAAGAGTCTCTGAAAATGAAAAATCCTCAGGAGGAGAAGCTGAAGGAGTGGAATCATCCACATCAGAATCAGAATAAGTAGGAAACTCTTGCAAGTCTTCCACAGAAGACTCTGAAGCCTGTGAACACTGTTCAAAACTATCAAACTCCTGTTCCACCCTAGGCCTCTTATCAGGTGGGGGCATAGAACCTCTAATCAGAGTAATCAAATCTTCTGCCATTTTAAGCATATGTTTCTTAGGCACAGAGCCCGAAATGCTAGGAGCAGCCCCTACAGAAGCTGAACTTGGCCTTCCTCTAAAAGAAGCTTTGGCAACAGAAGGAGAGGCCCTAACTACCTTGGGAAGAGAGGGAAGAACAGCTACCTGAGAAGCCCCCTCAGCCTGGCCTACCTCCTGAGAGGGCACATCCTGTAACAGTAAAGTATCTGCCTGAGACTCCATAGAGACTCCTGGCAAAACCTCTGGCTCCCTGAGCCGTCGAAAGGACCGACGTCCGGGACTGCCGGTTCCTCACCCCTAGACTTCACTGTTTTGTCCTTGCGCTTCTTAGATGAAGCAGGCGTCGGAGCATCCGACGGCATAGTATAATTGCAACGCTTCCCAAACACTAACCTAGCACAATCAAGCCTCCTCTTAATAGTGCGCTTGTTAAATCTAGCACAAGAGCGGCAACCAACAACGTCGTGCGCAGGCCCTAAACAAGGTATACACAATGTATGATAATCCCTATGCGGTATCTGCTTCCCACAAGAAATACAGTTATTCACTTTTTCTGACATCCGGTTAAATACTGAGGCAAGAAAAAACCAAAATGTTCCCCAACGGGGTTACTTAGCCAACTCTGTTTTCGGTCTGAAACTCCGGTTTCGGAAAATCTCAGAACGCCAACCTGCACTCGCAAAATTGCTTCTGCATCGGACCATGCGGCAAAAAAGACTGAGGAAATGACGTCGGTCATGCGCATTAGTACCCTGACGTACTGACGTCAGTCTAAGGCGCCATGACCGACGTCAGCCTTATACTCTGGTATTCGGGCCGACTGGGACGCGGACTATACCCAATTGTCAGGACTGCAGCAAGGGAAGACGAAGAACATCGCGGTCTTTCAAGACAGGTACTGGAGGGAGTGCAGAAGCAGCTATTTCAAAGAGTGGGAATGGGAGTTTTTCTAGGACATCCGAGGTCCCATGTAATGAATTTTTCTAGCGATCTAAAATTCAACACTCCCTTCAAGAATTTCTTATCTGTCTGTTGGGAGAAGAGAGGGAGATCCACTTGCAGGCAAGTTGAAATATAAGATACAGATACCTTGAAAGAGTTAGAAAGCGGTCCTTCTCTGCAAGGATTTGAAAGGTAGATGAAAACAAGAGATACCTGTGCTGAATTAGGGTCATAGTCTTCATTAAGGCAAAAGTGCGAGAATCTTTTTCATTCTGAAAGGTAGGATTTCCTTGTGTTAGGTTTTTCAGCATCCATAACAAAGCTTAGCATGGCCTCTAAGAACATGTGCCTGAATGGGAAGAGCACTAGATCTTTCAAACTATCAGCCTTAATGCCCTCAGGTCTGGATTAAAAGCAAAGACTTTTTGTTTTGAGTTAACAGCTCCACATGCAGAGTAACAGTTTGGTTTTGGGACAGAAGCAGTGTTAACATGGCAAAAAAAAAAGCTTTCCCTCTTTCCCTCCTTGACCTTCTGTAATATCTTGGAGATATGAGGATCTGAAAAGTAGTGCAGAGAAACAGACCCATCATTATGTCATGTCCAGAAAAACGTCCTTGTTACTTATTTATGTGGATCACACTGTGTCCTGCTCAGCATATCTGCCAAGCCATTCTCCTAAGACTTGATGTAATTTGTCCACAGGGTCAGGCCTGAATTCTGGACTATTTCCTAAGCCTAAACTGCTTATCAGTATAGTAGGTAGGTAGGAAATGGGTACTCCCTGTTTGTTTATGTAGCATTCACTTTGGCATTGTCTGTGAGGATGTTTAAGTTTCCCCGAGTCCAAATTTATTTGAATGCTTTGAGGGCTAATACCACTTCGACCAACTCTAACACTAATGCGTCTTCTTGTTCCACGAACTTTGAATGCTCAAGTCTCCGGCATGCATTCCCCTGGTTGCATCAGATCAATCCATGGTGAGGGTCTGCGTCCCTGGGCCAATTTGAAGGGTATTCCCAAATTCATGTGTATTTGTTTTGCCTACTAAGGTAGCTCTTTGCTTATGCAAGGTATGAGGGTATTGTATGTGTGAAGAAAATGACAACACTGTCATCTGTGTTACCTTGTATTGTATACAAGCATGTCTAATTGTGAAAGTGTAAATAAATGTTTAAAATGTTGAGTAATTCCCTGTTTATACAAAATATTTTAAGAATCTGCTAGTGTTTTGATACATTTCTGATTGCATGAGTTTGTGAAGGAGATTCTAAAGTGCAAACTGTCTGTGAAGAATCAGCTGATCAGTAGGTGGTGCCATTTGAATGTTCCTGGTTGCTAGGTGATTATTTGAACAGATGATTAACAAGAAAAATAACTTTTTTAAACAGTTGATTGTTATTTTTAAAATAAGACAGCTGAAACTGTTAACCTGGACTACAAAAGAGACTGCTGAAGTCAGTTGAAGGGCAGTTAGTTAAAAGTTGCAGTCAGTTACAGTGCTGTGCAGTGGACACTCAAAAAAGGACTCATCAAAAACTGTAAGCCTGCCTTTGCCTTGCTGTTATGTTTTAGATTAGATCAGGGACAGTATTCTCTAATTAGATTAGGAAAGTTGAGTTATTTAGAGTTTTTCTAAAATGATCCTATCCTACAGTTTAATTTTATATTTCCTGGTGATTGAATTTTGGTGTTTATTGAAAGTTACTGATTTACATTTTTTAGTAATCATTTTACTTCTTATTAAATGTTTTTCATTACTTCACATTGTGGCTGGACAATCAGTGTATTCCTTAGAGATTAGAGAGTGTTTATACCTGTTTAATTCTGCCTAGATCATCTTGAATGCATGCCTGCTTCTAGTAATAGCTATTATTTACTTAATTTTTAATAACTGTTCACCCTTTGAAAGACATAGACCTGTCCGACTCTGTGAATCTGTGTCAGGCTTCCCATAAGTGTTTGAGTGTGTGAAATTTGAATTTATTTGAGTGTGAGCAAGTCACAGGTCTTAAACTGGAACACATTGCTCTGAGTGCATAATAGGGATGACATTTGGGGTGGACAGAGGTATATAGACCAGTCCCAGAAAACAGAGCGTGTTCCTGTTGTGCTCTTAAGGGAAATTATGGAATTTTACTCGTGTGCTATGTGCTCTGGTGCTTTTTCATGACGTCCCCACACTAAGATCAGTGGTGAGAATTGAGGCTCCTTAATTACTGACCCAGGTTTAAGTGAGGGACATCACATACAGGTGGCAGTCCAATGGGATGCTAACTGGATGTCACATTATGCTTCAGAGATTGGGTGTGCTGACACCATATGTTCCTAAAATATCACTGCAGTTTCTTTGTAGGTAATCTTGCTACTGGAACCATTATGCCTAAGGCCATGTACCCCAGAACAGTCTTGAATTCCCTTTATGTGTTCTACTTTGAGACTACTCACAGGTAGTATGACAATCAGAGGACTTTGTCCTGGAGAAGAAAGGCTCTCTGTTAGTCTCTGTCTAGTAACATCCCCAGGAACATATGACTTGTCCAAGTCAGGTATGCCTTTTGGCAAATTAAGACAGATGCCTAGGTCTTTGATACATGGTACAGTCAACTATACAGCTTTCTGTATTACCCCTAGAGTTTGCCTGAAGCAGGAAATCATCTAAAAAGGGTTAGTTATGAATGCCCTGGACCCAGGCACTCTGTGAAGACATGTCAAGTCAAACTGCAAGGCGGTGAACTGACAGTGAGCTCCTCTACCTTGAGGTCTTAAAAATTCTCCATACACCTCTGCAATGGGAATATGGAGACAGGCATCCTTTATATGCATGGTGACTAGAAGGGCTTGGTGGAATAGAACAGCAGGACCAACAGAATAAGCATTTTTGAATTTTGCTGCTTTTAAGAATCTGTTCAATCTTGACAGGTCTACAACTGTTCTCAAGGTGCCTTCTTTCCTTTGTGCAAGCAAAAAGGCTGGAGTAAAATCCTGTATCTTGTTCACCATTAGGTACTCTTTCTGTAGCACTTTTAGCTAGAAGGTTATTAGCTAAGTGAGCTTGTTCTTTGGGAACTGGAGGAACTTCTGAGAATTGGGATCTTCTTAGGAACTGAAGTTTGTACCCTTTCAAAATGGTAAGGACCCACTAGTCTTGGATGATGGCCTTCCATGCATCTTCAGAGAGATGCCCAAGTTGACCTCTATTTTTATGGGAAGACAAGCAGTTAGAGGAGGGAAGATGGACTATGGGTCAGAATGGGGTTGTTAGGGGAGAGGGAGGGATAACCTTTACGTAGTCCCAACTTTTCCTGATGGGTGCTATAATTAGGAGGGTCTCAAACTGTTCCCTTTACTTGCCATTTCTTTCCTGCAGCATGCTCTTTTTTGTGAGAATTGCCTTTTCCCTGTTTAGGGAAGAAACATCCTTTTGACGGGTAGCTTTTTGATATATTACGGAGGCTGGGAATGAAAAAAGGCTGTTTTACAGACATGTTTTCTCTTTCACCTCCATCTCTTTTAAACACTTTTATCCAGCTGGGGGTTCAAAGAAGACACCCTTGTCTAGTAATGCATCCAGGAGGTCCACTTTTACATGGTCTGGCAGGTGGCTGGGTCCTCATTCAGGCATATCTCCTAATTACAGACCCACAAGCTGCTGCTCTGGCTAATGTATCAGAGCTCCATTTCATGGAGTTCTTGGCAACCTGAATACTGAGGATGAGTAGCTCAGACATTTCCCCTTTCAGTTCATTCTCTATGATTCTCTGCTGTAGGATTTCAGCTGAGGTAAGAGAGACTTCTGAAACTTCAGCTTGCAAGGCTGGCAGTTACAGGCCCTGGAGGCCAGAAAAGTAGAGGTGTAGGGTTTTTTTCTAAAAACAGTCAAGTGCCCTGCTCTCCCAGTCACTGAACATGGGGATCTTGGATGGAAATGAAGAGATTCTCTTGCTGGAATCCAGTGACACCATAGCAGGATCAGCTAAAAGTTTCTTGTTCAAAGATTTATGGAAAAGCCTGTAGAAAAGGTCAAGGTCAGACTTCCTAGGGGCAAGGGAAGAAAATTTGATGCCACTGATGTGCAGATGAACATACAACAGGAGGATATGGCTCAGGCAGGTTCATAATGTCTGTATCATAAAAGGGCTTGTAAGAACTCCCCTGCCTCCCATTTGAAGGTGTTCTTCATCTTGGGAAAATTGTCTACACATTAATGAGACATCACCTGCTGTAGAAACAAGGATGGGGTGCCCTTGCCATTAGTTGAAAGTATAATAGGGAAGACATCTGTCTGAACCCTCCTCTGAGGTAGGTTCAGTTTTCTTCCTTTCAGCAAGTTCCCATGACAGCAAAAGGATTTTTACGGCAAGCTGCTTTGTTTTCAGAAGACTCAAGAAATCCTGCACCAGCTGGGATGTAACCTAACTAATAAACTAGAATGAGGTACCATTCAATTTTAACTGTGGAAGGTTGCTTGGAACTCTTTGGCCTCAACAGTACTAGGCAGTTTCCTTAGAGGACTTAAAGGTCTTGGGCATCTGCCCATGTCACGGCTGGTAATACCAGTTAGCTGTCAGAGGCCTTAGGCCATGCACATATGCTTAATACCTCGCACATATGCTTAATACCTCTATTCAAGTCTCCACTAACCACTCTGAGAATAAATGAATTTTGGGATACCATCCTCCCCCTTTGCTAACAATGATATGTGCATCAGGTCCACAGGCTTTTAGGGAGGCTGCAGGACTGACTGACAGCACTGTGGATTTGGCCCATGAGGAAATACCAGTATCCACATGGCTACCACTAAAGGAGTAATATTAGTAGCTTTGGCATTAACTTACTCTGTATGAGGGCTGCAAACATGCCTATCCAATCATAGTGTCACACAACCTATTGACACCCCCCAGACACCAAAAGGTTGTTGTTAGCTTCCCTTCATTTCTCCCCAGGGCACTTCTCCAAGAAATTTTGTTTGGAAGAGCAGCTAGTACAGGCTCTGGCTGACACTACTGCAGAATGGGAAAGAGCCTGCAGCTTCCTTAGAGCTAGACCATCCCATGGGATGCAAGACTGTCCTACTGGTTAAAATGTACACAACTGTACATGTAGTGCTATACACCATGACAGAACAAATAATATGAATAGAAATCCTTTTGTGGGATTTGCTTAGTGCACTCAAGGTAATCATTAACCTTTTTATATTCACCATCACACATCTATAATCAATAATAAACAGATAAACAAAGCTTTCCCCAATGAGGTACTTAGCTGGCTTCCTAGACGCAATCCAGCATGCTGCACTGATGACATCTGTAGAATTAAAAAAAAACACACCATGGAGCCAAAACAGTGTAACAGCTAAACCACATTCATCTAGAAAGGGGGACTTCATTTGCAAGCTTTTAGAGCTGGAAAGCACATTTATTCTAAATTACTGGACTATGCAACCTACGGGCATGAATCTGGAGGTTAACTTGAACTTTTAGGGTCTCTTTGTTAGTACATTTCAACAACAAATGTTTGGCAAAATAAAATTTAGAAGCCTTTTTAAATAAGATTATATGGAACAAGAGAATTTTGTACTTGTCACACTGGATAATATTTGTAGGTTATGTATCATGCACTTAAAGGAATTTTGATAATGATTGTTTACTAGCAATGTTCAATTAATTGTGTGGTGGCACTTGTATAAAAAAAAAAAAAGATTTGCTTGGTGTAAGAAATTATTCCATGAAGGTGAAAAGCCGAGGTACCAGAAGCACCAGCTATTAAATATTTTATAGCCGAGTGAACAGCTTGGCTCCATGGTGTGTGTTTCTTTGAATTTTATCTAGTTTTGAGATTTCACAGTGTTTGCCATGTCTTTGATGGGGGATGAAGCTGTTCCAAAGTGTTTTCTGCACCACAGTGGAGCAAGACAAGTTTTTCTTCTTGGATTTGCTAAGAGAAAGAGACTTGGTGTTGTAGGGGGACATAAGCAGATCAGAGCAAGGTTGACCCCACTGGCTGAAAATCTGATCTGCTACTTCTAGACTGAGGGACCACTTGTGAGGAAGGATGACAGAACTGCTCAACCTGTCTGCTAGAAAACTGGACTTCCCTGGAATGTATGTTGCTATCAAAAAGTGGTGAGATGAAATCCCCCATTACCACATTCTCATTGTCTCTTGACATAAGTGGTAGGATTCTATTCCACTCTGTTTGTGGATATACCAAACCAATAACATGTTGGCCATCTGGATAGAAATCATACCCTACAGTAGGAAGGCTGCTCTAATCTTTAAGATGCTGATGTGAAGACTGCCCTATGTTGAAGACCACAAGCCTTGGATCTTCTTTCCCAAGAAATGCCCCCCACCACCAAAGGTGGGAAACATACATGGTCACCATGGCCTGAGGAGAAGGCAGAATAAAAGGCATCCCTGAGATACAATTGATGAATCCAGACACTATCACAGGTTCATAGGAGGTTACTAAGCTATTGGCCTCTAGGGGCTGTATAAGCCTAGCCATGTTATACCCTTGTTCTCTTACTGACCAAGTTGTACGGTCTGTATTTTCAGTGCAAGACTATGATCAGCACCGACTGCCCTTATCCAAGAGGGACATAGGTGACACCCCCGGGGTAAATTTACGGTCTCCCATTCAGTTGTCTACATTACACTTAAATAGGGTCATTGAGAAGCTTTGTTTTATGTGAATTGCAAGTTTGTTCCAGAGGACAGGCAACCTCTGGGAGACATATCTGTCTCTCCAGCTTTTCCTGTTAATGCCACAGGCTAGGTTAAGATCCCTAGAGTGAGTGAATCTTATCCCATTTGACTTACGGATGTGCAACATTTCCACTGGGGCAAGGTCCGAGACTACTCTGCAGGCCAGGCCCAAGTCACCTGTCAGCAGCCTATAAGAAACAGACTACAGTGATAGGGCCTTCAGTATGTCCATGTAGGTCATGAGTTGAAGGTCCTGAATTTGTTGAGTGAGAAAACTCTGAGGTCTCTCCAGCTGCTGCAGGTGTCTGGTGAGGTACATGCAGAAGGGAGTGTTGTATTCTATTAGTGGTCTGATGAGTAATGAGTAAAGGAGTTATAACATCCTTAGCTCTCGATGCAATGCCCTTACTTATGAGATGTGCAACATAGAAGGCCTACCTTACCACTATGGACACATGGTGATCAAAGTTAAGGTTGCCATCAACCTGTGTTCCCAAATCTCTCATCACAGAGTTTTAGTTAAGGGGTACTGTTAATTTTGTAATTTACCATGACTTCCCTTTGCCGAAAGGGATTATAATGCATTATTTTGCATTTAGTTTAAGTCCGTGGCTTTGGCACCAATCATTTGTCTGCGGAAGCCCTTTTTGCAGTATTTCAACATCACTGGGGGACTTAGTGATTGTACCCAGTTTGCAGTCATCAGTGAACTTGGAAAGCCACAGGGCATCTATTTTCACCTGGACGTCTGAGAAACAGAATCCAAACAGTAGGGACCCAGCACAGATCCTTGTGGTACATCACTAGTAACTGGTCTGCGGGTACAGGAGGAATCCCCAACTCTGACTGTATACATTCTGTTAGTGAGCCAGTTGGCCACCCATCTAGTGACATATGGGTTAATTCCCAGCTGGGAGAAATTCTCAATGATGCCCGAGTGGGAGATTGTGTCAAAAGCCTTGGCTCAGTCAAGACAGGCTGTATGTACTGTTTTGCCTTTATCCAGGGCTTTGACGACATTCTCAAAGAAGTCCACTAGGTTTAATAAGCATGATCTATCCTTAACGAAGCCAACTGGGTCGGATCAAGAGTCTGAAAGTCACTTATATCTTTGTTGACAAGTTCCATGAGGATTCTCTCCATGGCCTTGCAGATAAGGCTGTTTAGGCTTATAGTTCTATAGTTCCTAGGGTGTTTAGGCTCATAGTTCTATAGTTTCCAGATGAACCCCTTTGTGCAAGGGAATTATTGTTGTTGTTTTCCACTCTGCTGGGACAAAGCCTGTACTTAAACTGTGGTTGAAAAGAGTGTCAAGTGGTTCTGCTAGGTATGGGTGTTTATACAGGTCATTTGTCGACATCTCTGTATAGAAGTCATTGCTGGCAGTGGTAGCAGGAGGTTTGAAACTATTTATGCCATCACTTAGAAGGCTACAGTTTGCTTTGGAGACATTTTTCATCCTTTTTGCTCTTGAGTGGGGATCAGGTATGATTGTTACTTCAAACGAAACTGATTTATGATCACACCTCGAGGGTAGCACATACGGGGGGGGTTGTGCAGTGTTGGTGAGTAGTATGTCTAGCACATTTGAGCCCCTTGTGGGGGTGCAGACTATCTGTTCCAGAGCATTTGTATTAAAGTCCAGGAACCTTAGGCCGAGCATGTTTGTGTTCATATACGAGTTCCAATCGATGGACAGTTGATATCACACATGATCAAGGTGTTTGGCTGTATAGTGAGTGACTCAAGTAAGTCCAGGTAGGCAGAGTAGTTCTCGTAGTTCATGGTGGGGGACCTATAGCTAACAATGATATGGAAGGGGGTTTTACCTACAGTTAGTTGGCTATAGAGTAGCTCTAGGGAGTCATACTGTTCGACAATCGAGGTGTATTTGTCTTTAATGGAGATAGATGCACCTCCATCTTTGGATCTTTTACGGCTTGCTTTGAGGTCTGAATATGTGGGAGACATTGTAGCCTTTCATGGCCAGGTTGCTGTCTGCAGCCTTGAACCATGTCTCTGTGAATGCACAGACATCAGAAAGAAACCTGGAGGATCTAGCAGAGCAGAAAGACAGAGAGAGAGATCCCTAGGGATCTGTGAGGGTCCCTGATTCCAATCAAGGAAACCACCGTGAAAAACTTTTTAAAAGCAAACTTCACGTTACTTAAGACCAAGGTGGAAAGGTTCACAGCCCCCATGCTAAAGGACAATGCTGTCCAAGCTGCTGAATCCTTTACAAAGGCACTCTATGAGCACCTGCAAGAATGCATGGATCGTGCTATCCCAAGCAAAACCAAGACTCACTCCTTCAAGAAAAGGAAACCAGTCTGGTGGACTCCTGCCATAGACAAGCTATACAATAGGAGGAGGAAACTAGCACAGAAAAGAGTAAAATCCCAAGAAGGAAAGACATCCCTGATCAGTACCAGCAAGAAACTATGATCCCTCATAAAATCATCCAAGGCTAGCTTCGAAAGAAAAATTGCCAAAGACTCCAAAGATAACCACAAAGCATTATTTAGTTATGTCAAGAATCTAAGTGGAAACTCTCAGATCTGCTCTGAGTTAGTGCAGAATGGCACAAAATACACTGAACCGACTGATATTGCCAACATTCTTGCAGACAGGTTTAGTACAAACTTTACTCCCCTCTCACCTCCTAAAGGGCCCATAACCATACCTGAAGAATGTAGAGCCCCGGCAATCACTGACACACAGGTTAAAACAGCCCTCTCCAAAGCCAAAAACACAGCTTCAATGGGACCAGACGGTGTCCCAGGCTGTGTCTTACACGAACTCCAAAATGAACTAACCCCTCACCTAAACACACTGTTCAAACTCAGCCTCTCTACAGGCTATGTACCCATAGAGGGGCGCACAGCAACGGTTATCCCACTCCACAAAGTTGGAGCCACAACGGACCCCAGGAACTATCTCCCTATAAGCCTGACTAGCCTGGTCTGCAAGGCTATTGAGCGCATCATCATGGAACTCATTAACAGAGACATTGGGAACCTCCAAACATTGGACCCTACCCGGTTTGGCTTTGTTAAAGGCAGATTATGCCTCCTAAACCTAGTGGACTTCTTTGAGACAGTTACCAAGGCTTTAGATGAGGGAAAGATGGTCCACACAGCCTACCTAGACCTCGCAAAGGCTTTCAACACCATTCTCCATTCTGGTATTATAGACAAGCTCACCAGCCTGAACATAAACCCCTACGTCATGAGATGGATTGCCAATTGGCTCATGGATAGAACCCACACGGTGAGAGTTGCAGGCTGTAGGCTCTAACTCTAAACCGGTTACAAGTGGCATCCCCCAGGGCTCAGTCCTGGGACCCCTCCTGTTCGGTATATACTTCTCAGAGGTACAGGCAGCAACAGGAGGACTATGGCTGACCATGTTCGCAGACGACTGCACACTGGGGGCCATAATTGACTCTCTGGCTGATACAGACATCCTCCAGAAGGGTCTCACTGAGACGGATACCTGGTGTCAAAAACATGGCCTCAAGCTAAATGCCAAAAAGTGCATAGTCATCCCCTTTGAAAAAAACAAAGTACCCGCGAATTACCACATACATGGTAGTCCCCTAAATACAGAAAATGTAATAAGGGATCTGGGGACCCAAGTAGATAGTAATCTCTACTTTGATAATCATATTGCCAAGGTGGTTAGAAAATCCTTCTATGTGGCCCACTTAATCACAAAAGGGTTCGCATCTAGAACAAAAGAGGTTATTGTGCCCCTCTACTTATCACTCATCAGACCCATCATAGAGTACAACGCCCCATTTGGGATGTACCTTACAAGACACCTGCAACAGCTGGAAAGACCACAGAAGTACCTCACCGAGAGGATTACTGGCTTCAAAGAGATGCCCTATGTATCCCGACTGAAGAAACTCCAGCTGTACTTGGTTGCATACTGCTTACTCAGAGGTGATCTCTGCCTGACATACAAGGCCATGTCCAACCCAGAATTGATGGACATGCTCCACCTAAAAAAAAAAAAAAAAAAAAAAATTCCTGAGAGCCACATGCTCTAGTGATCTAAACCTCACCACAATGATAAATAGGACGTGCTGGAGGGATATATTCCTGCCCCAGAGACTCTCCATGCTTTGGAACAGGATTCCAATCTACATTAGGCAGAACCCCTCACTAACACTCAAGAGAAACCTTGACGAGTGGATGGGAAACAGAAAATTTACCCCGAGGATCACTGCAGTGGCTCTGCTGGACAGAGGCACAGGGAACTAATCTAAGGGGGCGGCGAAAGCCAACACATTCTGGCTGGGCTTACAGATGCCCTTGGGTAAATAGCCTAGTACTCACCTATGAACCTATAAGAAGAAGCAATGGAGGAAGGCCTAGCAATCCAATGGAAAAATCTCTCCTGGAGAATAGAAGATCTTAGTCTAGTTAACAGCAGCCCCAAGAAGAAATAAGATACCAGCAGAGGAGGCTACTGAACCCAGTTAGGACAGTTTCTGATGTGATGACCAGATCTGAAAATTTTGTTGACTTCAGAGCTGGAAATGATGAAAAGGAACAATCTGGAGGCTGTTTCTTTGTTTTTTATCTTCTCTCTCATTTTCTTTTGCTTTCTCATCCCAGGCATGATCACTTTTTTTTAGAAAGAGGAGAGGCAAGAGGAGAAGATGCAGAGGGGTGAGATAGGGGTACATCTCCTGCTGAGGCAGAGAGAAATCCATTTAACACCAATTTGTTTCTCCTCTCAATAATGGCCCTGTGACCAAAGGCCTCAATAATGCTGCACCATTCCTCTAAGTGTGCAGCTCCCAAGCAGTAAACACATCTAGTATGCTCACTGGTATTAGCCACCAGCTACACACTTTTTTGAAACCTGACTGTTTTTCAGACATGTTGGCAAATTTATTGAAGGGAAATAGAGAAATTGTTAAAAGGGTCAAATCAATCAAAATAATCACCCCAAAAAAGGGGAAGATCACTAGGGTGAAAAATACATAATTACTGTCAATATTTTGTTAGTATTTTTGTTCTGTACAAAAGTTCCTCTTTAGTGGCCAGGTACTACAAATAATTCAGTTTTTTGTCAACACCCTTAAATAAAATCTGTCATTATATGCGGAAACATTTGGCTCTATATTAAAACAACTACACTATGGCATTAACAGAACACCTACAAAGTGGCAGGGAACATAAACAATTAAAAGATTTACAAGATGGGTTCACCAAATCCTCTGTCGTCTCTGTATAACCCATCCCATCTTTTTATTCGGTGCTCATTTTACAATCTATACAGCTGATCTTCATTTTATACTGTCTAAACATTACTTGAATCTGCTGACCATATTAATACCAAGAACTCAGCATTGCAACTATTCCAAATTTCGGCACACCTTCTGTAAATAAAAAATATTTCATGTACCAGCTGACCATCTCAGCAGTTCGCTTATTTTATATTACTTCTCTCATATCTAATACAAATTGTAGCTCATTCCTGCCTGCCAATCATCAGCCACCTCTTGGACATCTGACCAATTTGCTCCATCATTACAGAGGACAAGAGTTAGCCAAGAGGGACCATTATTAAAAGGTAGCCATTGGGGTGGTTTGAGTTTTTCCTTATGCAGCCTTATACCCTTGTGCACGATTGTCTAAGCATGGGAAGGAGGTGTGCAGCAGACTAACCAATGCAGCAGGTTATACTTCACTTCCACAATGGAGGCAAACACCCCCATGCCATGCACCAACCATGAGGCATGGCAGGTAGTCCCTCAGTTTCCACTTGAGAAACTACTCTATCCCAATGTGTTCCATGAATACCCAAAACCCACCTTTCCACCCTGGAACAGGTGAGCAGATCACACCCATCCAGTCCTCTCTCGCCATACTCATTTTTTCTAGTGCTGAGGCCACTAATCAATTCAGGGTTGCCTGGGTTACAAGTCAGGGATCCATCCCTCTCTGCCATGCACCCAGGCACAGCTCATGCCCTAGAGTTGGTGAAAACATTATCTTCTCAAAATGCAGACAGAGAGAACAGACACCAAGAGCTAAACTATAATGCAATACAATGTAAATAAAATGTGAATAGGTGTTCAGACAGAACACACTCAAGTTTTACTGCTATCTTGCTTTAACTTTATTCATCTGTTAGTCGGTAAACCAACTAGACAAAGGCCTCTTTCCAGGGCTGCCACAGGAGTACAGCCCAAGTGACTTGCTGAGCTTCGCACATTAGGCAGATGGAGGCTGTAGGATTCAAACTCTGGGCTTGTTTGCAGCTCACAGCCTTACTACTCTGTGCTGAACTGCTATAACTTACATTAAAAAACATGAGCTAAACATTTTATTATTTCAAAAAAGTCTGATTTCATTAAAAATCATTGTAAAACTAAAATAAACTAACAAAAATAAGAGATTTTTTAACGTCACGGTTTTGGTCATATTAATAAACACTTAACAACAAATACAATGTTGAACAAATGAGCTGCCAAGTTTTTTTTTTTTTTTTTTTGCATCAGATCAGAAAATAGCAAAAAGAGAAAAAGTTTTAATAAAATACAGACCATCAATTCCCAGTCGGTGTCGTTGACAAGAATCAAAATCCCAGGCCTCCTGTAAGATAGAGACACGGGTGCATTATTATTACAAAGAAGTAAAAAACAATTCTCACACACAGCTGCAATATAATAAAGTCATGAAAAATGATACAGTATTAATATTCCCTTATGTATTGCATTTTTTCAAATTAGTGAAGCAACCTGTCAGATCTGCACAGAAATACTAAAGATATAAATAACAATTCATGATAGATCCAGGATTGCCACATTTGTATTGTCCCATCTCCTGATAAACAAGCTACCCTCAAAGTACAGTAATTGTGCCCGCTTTTTCCAACTGCTCCAACCCCTTTACAAATCATACCAACAGCCTTGCGGTTCCAGTCCTGACAATGCACATTCTTAAATGTAATGAGCATTTGAGACAGCGCCTTATATAACTAACCTTTACGTGTATTTAAAGGAAGTTCTAGTGGTTAAGCAGGCAAAACAAAAAAGAAATGATGTACTGCAAACTAAACTAACTTCTACATAAAGTAAATACCAGCTCTATGTTCAAAATGTGATCTGTTAAGCTCTTCTTAGACAACTGCATTATTAAATAACATTTTGTATTACATTTATCTTTATATTTATTTTGCCATGGTTCAGCTCTCAATATCATACATTTAATAAGTACAATAATATTCATAATGGCTGCTAACCCTTACGGCACAATAATTACTTTTTCACAGACATTTTCAGTGTTTAAATGACACCCTAGGGAAGCCAAGAACAAATGGATGACCAGGTAGACTGCCTTAATAAAGGTACAGTGGGATGTCAGTGAAGAAGCTGGGCTACCGGTAAAGCCTTGAGAAAGGCTGTGCGTACCTGAGCGTTTGTGGTTGAAGGCGGAGTAAAGCCTGAGTAAAGCCTTTAGAAAGGCTTCGTATACAGGTCGTAGTTCTGGCTGGTCAGGTCGCCTGGTGAGAGGAACCACTAGTGTGGCAGCTAGAAATCAAAGATGAAACACACAGAAAAAACAGGCAAAACAACGTAAAGGTGGCTCGGCTAAGGAGCTCTGCTCGCCGTGGTGGCAAAAAATCAACGTAGTCGAAGTTCAGATTCTAGAAGGTCGTACTTTATTGAAGTAGAAAGTACCAGAAGTATAATCACCATCGACGCGTAGTTCCTTAATGGAAAGAGTGATCCTGAGGATTTCCTTTTATAAGAGTGCCTGGGGGTGTGTCAGTGGGAGCCAATCAAGTGTGGGTGAAAAAACCTTTATTGTGATTGGGCATGACAACTTGACATCACACCTTACAATCTGATAGGTTAGATACCCTGAGCCAGCTCATACGTGGTTAGTAGAATCACTCTAAACCTACAACAGTGAAGTTCTGAGATTAGCTAAAATAAATGTAGTTAACTAAAAATAGTTTTGCTGGAAAAAAATCGACCCTTGCTGGTAAAATACATTGTTAGGCTACACTTTTCGAAATCTTCGTCAGGATGGTGGACGACCTAAAAGAGCATAATAAGCAAAGCCGAGCATACTAGAGAAATAGCAACAACAGGTATGTAAAATAAGAAACAGGCTAGAAAACCAAAAAAATAATAAGACCAAAAAATAAGATACAGAAACTAAAAAGAGAAACAAAATAGTGAAAAATTCTTAAATAATGGATATCAATAGAAACTAATGTATTAAGATATGGAACTGAATGAGGGCTGTTAATTAAAAAAAACAATCTTAAAAAGGCACTGATTGAGCTCAACAGTCTACCTCCAGCCCATGGTCTGATATTTCCCCTGGCAAATTCGGACTCATTTGTTTTTGGTCAATGGTTCATTTATATATATTTTTTTGTCTTTCATGTCCTTCATGTTTTCCACAATGGTTCAGTATTACTGTTTTTTTCGTGTCTTTCTAGCTTTTCAGGTTACATATCAGTGCCTTTTTAAGATTGTTTTTTTAATTAACAGCCCTCATTCAGTTCCATATCATAATACATTAGTTTCTATTGATATCCATTATTTAAGAATTTTTCACTATTTTGTTTCTCTTTTTAGTTTCTGTATCTTATTTTTTGGATATCTAGCCTGGTTCTTATTTTTTGGTCTTATTATTTTTTTGGTTTTCTAGCCTGTTTCTTATTTTACATACATGTTGTTGCTATTTCTCTAGTATGCTCGGCTTTGCTGCTTATGCTCTTTTAGGTCGTCCACCATCCTGACGAAGATTTCGAAAAGTGTAGCCTAACAATGTATTTTACCAGGAAGGGCTAATTTTTTTCCAGCAAGACTATTTTTAGTTAACTACATTTTTTTAGCTAATTTTAGCTAATCTCAGAACTTCACTATTGTAGGTTTAGAGTGATTTTACTAATCACGTATGAGCTGGCTCAGGGCATCTAACCTATCATATTGAAAGGTGTGATGTCAAGTTGTCATGCCCAATCACAATAAAGGTTTTTTCACCCACACTTGATTGGCTCCCACTGACACACCCCCAGGTACTCTTATAAAAGGAAATCCTCAGGATCACTCTTTCCATTAAGGAACTAGCTTCGATGGTGATTGTACTTCTGGTACTTTTTGCTTCAATAAAGTACGACCTTCTAGAAGCTGAACTTCAACTACATTGATTTTTTGCCACCACGGCGAGCAGAGTTCCTTAGCAGAGTCACATTTACGTTGTTTTGCCTGTTTTTTCTGTGTGTTTCATCTTTGGTTTCTAGCTGCCACACTAGCGGTTCCTCTCACCAGGCGACCTGACCAGCCAGAACTACGACCTGTATACGAAACCTTTCTAAAGGCTTTACTCAGCCTTCAACCACAAGTGCTCAGGTACGCACAGCCTTTCTCAAGGCTTTACCGGTAGCCCAGCTTCTTCACTGACATCCCACTGTACCTTTATTAAGGCAGCCTACCTGGTCATCCATTTGTTCTTGGCTTCCCTAGGTTATTTTATTTGTGGACATTTTTCCTCCTCTGCATAGGAGCTTGAATACCCAGGTCCCACAGACAATCATTTTCCTGCTGGACAATGTTTAAATGACAGGGAAGACCTAATTATTATGGTGCAGAATTTGTACCTAGTTTGTGAAGATTTTACGTTCTTATGGGGAAAAAAGTAAGTTCAGAATCGTGTTACAGCAAAGCAAATAAATAATATGTTATTGCCTTTTCCCACTCATAAGCACATTGCTATCTCTGCCTTTCATTTAATTTTCATCACCCTAACACAGTGATGGCGAACCTATGACACGAGTGTCAAAGGTGACACACCATGACGTTTTGGGTGGCACACCAGCGGTCACCAATACCCGAGTTACCAAAGACGCAGCTTTTTCATTCATTCCTCAGGTGAATTGCATTGAATTATTTTGTGCCAAGAGCCAGTTCAACAACACTGTTGCAGAGGTAAGGAAGTTATTAACCTCAAAGACTCAGTATACTTTCTCAACAGTCTGCAAAGGGCAGTGCTGACATTGTTTTCTCTTCGTGGTTACACTTCTGCAAAGGGCAAGTAGTTTGCATTTCTAAGTGTGTGGTGTGTGCTGCTGTTTACATTCCTCTCAACTGTCCCTCTTAATCTCTCCTTAAACTGGTGACTTTTTACACTTAATAATGACAATAATTAGATTTATAGACTTATTTTACTTCAGAAAATGTATATTAAATCACGTTCATTTTTTTTCTGTCAGTGTTTTGAATTAATAGTACTAGTAGTTTAAAACTGTCCATGTCTCTTATTTCTAGATTTCTCCCTGATTCTGTTCAAAAGTTTTCCTGATGTACTGGGAGCTATGCTGTTTTATTTATTTATTTTCTTTATTTTTGTTTGGGGGGGGGGGCAGAGTCAAGTTTGGCATTTTCCAAATTTTTGACACACCAAACTCAAAAGGTTCGCTATCACTACCCTAACAACTAAAACATAAGATTTCTGTTTCAGTAACTCCAACTGTGCTGGTATCACAACCACAAATGAGTCAGTAAGTTTTCCTAAGTACACACACAATCATCAGCATCAAACTAGTAATCCAGTAACACAATTAGTAGTATTTTCCTGCCATTAACAACTAAGAGAAAAGAAAAAAAATAATTCTACTGTATGACCATTAGGTACATTATGAGGAAATAATCTATAAGCTTAATATGAAGTCATACTAGAATCAACTTAGCAAACAAACAATCCATGTATTCCATTACTCACACCCCAGTGGGTTTTATGAGCACATTAGCCTAGCACCATACAATAATTATCAAAAACAAGCTACTGTTCCTACAACACAACGAAGAGTTTCTTCCTAACTACTATAATATGTGCTCATAAAGTTGGCTATGAGGAAAAGCTGTTATATGCTTAACGTGATAAATCATAGTAAAAGCAACTTAGCAAATAAAAATGCATTTATTCTGCTACCTATATTCCTAGCAAGTTTCATAAGCACTGTAGTCCAGCACAGTACATCAGCTATCAAAAAACAGCTACTAACCTTGTAAGGCAATAAACATTTTTTTCATGTTACTTATAACTGTTCAGTGACAGGAAAAACCTAATTATTATGTTGTAGGATCATTAGGTCTGTTATGAAAGTTTGTAGAAAATGGTACAGCCTTACAAGAACAAAAAGAACAAATGAAAATAACGCCACTGAGGGCCCAGAATGGTTAAAAACAAATAATTAATTAAAATATTGAGCTCTTTCGTCCCGCTAAGGAGACTTAGAATACCAAAATAATTAAAAAAAAAAAATTTTTTTACCATTTTCAAAAGGATTCCATTGGTTAAATCGATAAATAACTGATTACACCACCAAGTGAATTCTTACAGCTACAAAAATATTATTTTACAAGTCCATTCTGTATAATGATAAAATAACCAAAGTCTTAAGAACAAGATATTTTAGAGTATTCACCCCACAAAAAAATAACACAACACACACATCTGTAGGTTTACTACATAAAATGCATTATTTATAATTTATTAGCCGTTATATCCAAAACAGGTGCAACAGAAACATGTTTGTTCAACCATGGTAAAAAAAAACAAAAAAAACAGAGATCTAACCTTAATTGCCAGATTAATTCTCTCATATTAAGCCATTCTTTCCAATCCCCCCTCTGGGGCTGATACTATTTTTTTTCAAATATTCCTAAGTATAAATTTTTAAAATCACTACAAACTGTAGAGCGTTTATACAAAGCACTGTTTTCTTTTTGGTTGGGAATATCGTAAAGATGTTCATAAATGGGCGTTTTAGAAGTACACACTGTTTTGCCAACATAAAATGCTGTACATCCATTGCACTTTGCCAAATAAACAACTGTTAAGAGTAGCGCAACTTCCTTTCTGGAATATAATTTTAGTTTTTAAGATGTTATCAAGTACCAGGGTTTAAACTTTTGCAATAAAAGGGCATTGTGTCCAGCATCCACAAGGGGTGGTTCCCTTATCCATTGATGAAATCTCAAACCTCTTACTTTTTAACAATCGTTTGAAATTGGGTGCTGTCTTCATTATAAAAAATAGGTTCATCCCCCACCATTTTATATACATCTGGACTTACTTTAAAAATACTCCAGTTTTTCTAAATTTCCCAAATCTCCTTAGGGAACTGGTTATACTGTACTAGAAGAGCTTTTTCATATTTTGCCCCTCTTTCCTCTATTTGTGGTTTGACCAAGCCAGTTCCTAACAGGGGTTTATATTTGCCCCCCCCCCCCATTCACTGAAAACGTCATTAAAAAAAACAGGCATCTAACCTTAACTGCCAGATTAATTCTCTAGTATTAAGCCATTCTTTCCAATCCCCCCTCTGGGGCTGATACTATTTTTTCAAATATTCCTAAGTATAAATTTTTTAAATCAGTACAAAAAAAAAAAATTGTAAGCCTGTTTCCTACCTTTCCTGTAACTAGTGTTCCAGATACAGATTTGCTGTATCCAGGACTGTATGTAAGCTTCTGAGCCCCCCAAGCCTTTCTGTGTTGGAGGGAAGCCTTCTAGCTTATCACTGTGAGTGGTAAGCACTAGGTAACCTGTCTACCACATAAGGAGTGGTTCTGGCCCAGAAATTATAGTTATTGGCCGTTTGGGCAATCTCTTCCATCTCTCTCAACTTTCTGATTTGAAAGCCTGCATTTGCACTTGTTTCTGTCCTGTAACTCATCTAGTGCAGATACAGATTCTTAGTTTTAGCACTTAAATTTGCTTATTCATGCTCAACACTTGTTCAGAACTTGTAAGCACTAAATAAGCTACTAATTACTATAGCACTCAATCTTCCTCATTACCTAGAGGAAAACCGTTTTTGTACTTACTTTTCTCACTTGCTTAGAGGAAAACAGCTCTTGTACTCAATTTCCTCACTTACCTAGAGGAAAATAGTTTTTTATTCAGGCATGTCCAAGGGTCAAGCTCCCAGTGTTCTCTCCTGTCTATCTGATGAATCTGGGCATCTTGAGGCAATGTAGAAATTGCCTCATGTACACAGACAACCCTCTCCTCCTACCACCCAACACTACAACCTGTGAGAAATGCACTTATCTAACCAAACTAGAGCTAAAGCTCTATCCAACCAAGACTGAACTTGACAGTCATGAGGAGAAGGTAAACATTTGCACCACACCACACTCGTCACATAGTCTCACTAAATCTACACCACCAAAATCCACACATAGTAACACAAAAACATTTGCGGAGGCTCTCAATAATAATCTGTCAAAGCAACAGAGACCTCCAAAGCAGAAACGCAAGCAACCTCCATCCCCCAACACAACCCAAATGACACATAGCCCACAGACTCAGTGTGCCACTCAACCACAGCCAATAAGACAAAACAACGTACCCAACACACTAGTCATAGGCGACTCTATAGTCAGGCACACTGATGTCCCACTCACCAGGCTACACAAGGAGAAGGTTACTGTCAGCTGCCTGTCGGGTGCTAGGATCCGCCACATAACCCACGCACTCAGGTCACTCCTCAACAAGTACAAATATGACTCTGAAATTGTCCATGTTGGTGTGAATGACCTGAGACGTACCTACCTGGACTACATGAAAAGAGACATGGAAAAGCTCTCTGATCTTGTAGCCCAGGCAGGTATGACCCTAGCCCTGAGTAGCATTCTGCCATTGCCCAGAATGATACCACAGTACAAGGACAAAATGATTGACTTCAACAATTGGCTAAGCTTCTGGTGTCATTCTAAGGGGATCCAGTATCTGCTTGGGATGACAAAGTCGACAGACCACGATGCTTTGCCACAGATGGCCTGCACTTGTCGCCCCAGGGATTCCGGATACTGGCTAAGGCTCTTGCTGCCCCTATAGTGCCTTTTTTAGGCAAGCTTCAAATAACAAATTCACCACCGTAATAGGAAGAGGCAAGCAAAAACGAAGGGTAATGCTACTCAATGCTAGAAGTCTAAATCTCAAAATGCACTCACTCGAGGCACTCCTTAAAATGGAGAACACTGATATCTGTGCAGTGACTGAGACCTGGTTCAAGGCTCCAGAGAGCACCCCTGCACTACCAGGCTATAACTCATACCACACTTTTCGGCCATGTAACCTAGACCGAAACACCAAAGGTGGAGGTGTGTCCATATTCATTAAGGATATCCACACCTCCAGGCTAGTTGCTCAGCATAATGCATCCGAGGTTATCCAAGTGCAACTACCTCTGGGCAAAACTGCAATCCAAATTGTAGCTTGCTACAGATCCCCCACCATGCCCCAGGATTCCCACTCCTCTTTTCTTGATGTACTGGAAAATATTAGGGTTCAACCAAACACCCTAATAATGGGCGACTTCAACTACCCCACCATTAACTGGGAAAACTACTCGTGTACCAACTCCTTAGCTCAACCCTTTCTGGAATTCATAAACCCCAATGCCCTGGATCAACTTATCCACACCCCCACCAGGGGCAACAATATCTTAGACCTAGTCATTACCAACATGAGTGACCGGTGTTCCACACCTGAAGTCAACTCCTCGTTGGTCCGATCAGACCATAAGCTAATCACCCTTGATATCCACATCCCGCCCCCACCCCTCATTAAGGAAACCATGGTAAAAAATTTCTCCAAAGCCAACTTCATGCTTCTTAAGACAGAAGTGGTGAACTTCATGACACCCATGCAGATGGAAAATACAGTTACGACTGCTGAATCCTACACAAATGCACTCTATAAGCACTTACACAAGTGCATGGATCGTGCTATCCCAAAAAGAACCAAGACGCTACCCCTCCAACAAATGGAAGCCAATCTGGTGGTCTCCTGCCATAAACAAACTGTAGAACAGAAGGAAGAAACTGTTGCAAAAGAGAGTAAAATTCCATGAGTGGAGGAGCTCCCTGGTCAACCTCAGTAAGAGGCTGAGAGATCCCTTATAAGATCCTCCAAAGCTAGCTACGAAAACAAAATCACCACTAATTCTACGGACAACCAAAAAGCATTCTATAGCTATGTCAAGAATCTCAATGGCAACACCCAGATCTGCTCTGAGTTACAGCACAAAGGCACGAAAATTACAGAACCAACTGATATTGCCAACATCCTGGCAGATAGGTTCAGTGCTAACTTTACCCCCCACCCCCACCCCCTAAAGGGCCCATATCTATACAGGAAAAATGCAGAGTCCCTGTAATCACAACTACACAGGTAAAAGCTGCACTCTAAAGCCAAAAACACACCATCCATGGGACTTGACAACATCCCAGGCTGCGTTTTACACGAACTTCAGAACAAACTGGCTCCACACTTAAGCACCATGTTCAATAATAGCCTCGCATCAGGCTTTGTGCCCACTGAATGGCGCACAGCAACAGTTATCCCACTCCACAAAGGGGGAGCCACCACTGATCCCGGGAACTATCGACCTATTAGCCTGACGAGCCTGGTCTGCAAGGCCATGGAACATATCATCATGTAACTCATAAACAAAGACATTGGTAACCTCCAAAGTCTGGATCCCACCCAGTTCGGGTTTGTGAAAGGCAGATCATGCCTCCTGAACCTGATCAACTTCTTTGAGGCAGTCACCAAAGCCGTAGATGAGGGTAAGGTGGTTCACACAGGCTATCTTGACCTCGCCAAGGCTTTCGACATCATCCCCCATTCTGGAATTATAGCTAAACTCACTAAACTAGGTATAAATCCCTACATCACAAGATGGGTTGCCAACTGGCTCACTGACAGAACCCACATTGTAAAAGTTGCAGACTCCAAATATGACCTCAAAGCAGCGACAAGTGGAGTACCACAGGGTTCTGTCCTGGGACCTCTCCTGTTTGGTATCTACTTCTCTGATGTACAGGCTAACACAGAAGGCCTCTGGCTAATGAAGTTCGCAGATGACTGCAAACTAGGAGCCATAGTCAAGTCCCCAAATGATGTGGACATCCTACAGAAGGGCCTCGCTGAGACTGATGCCTGGTATCAGAGCCATGGCCTCAAGCTCAATGCCAAAAAGTGCAGTGTCATCCCCTTTGGTAAAGACTCTGTACTCATGAACTACCACATAGGCAGCAATCTACTTAACACCGAATGTGTGATAAGAGACCTTGGGACCCAGGTGGACAGTAGTCTCTCCTTTGATAGTCACATCGCCACAGTAGTCAGGAAGTCCTTCTATGTGGCACACCTCATCATAAAAGGGTTCTCATCCAGGAAAAAAAAGAGGTCATTGTTCCAATCTACTCAACACTCATTAGACCCATTATAGAGTACAACTCCCCTTTTGGAATGTACCTCACAAGACATCTGCAGCAGCTGGAAAGGCCACAGAAGTACCTCACAAAGAGGATTACTGGCCTCAAACAAATGCCCTACACTGACCACCTCAAAAAACTCCAGCTTTACTCCGTAGCATATCACCTACTCCAAGGTGATCTCTGCCTAACATATAAAGCTATGTCAAACCCAGAGCTGTTGGACATGCTACACCTAAAGAAATCCCAATCCCTCCGAGCTACACGCTCTAGGGACCTAAACCTTGTCACCACAATAAACAGGACATGCTGGATGGATAGATTTCTGTCCCAGAGACTTCCCATACTCTGGAACAGGCTACCCATCTATGTCAAGCAAAGTTCTTCATTAGCACTCTTCAAGAAAAATCTTGATGAGTGGATGGGAAATGGGAAATACACCACAGGGATCACTTCTGTGCCTCTGCTCGACAGTGGCACAGGAAAATAACTTTCTTGGGTGGCGTAAGCCAGGGAACCTTGTTGGCTAGGCTTACGTAGGCCCTTGGGCCGACAGCCTAGTACCTACCTATGAACCTATGAATCAAACTATTAACTGAATAACCTCTAACAACAAACATTTCTTTCAGCTTAACCAATTCATCCCACAGCTCATCATACTGAGATGTCACCCTAATGACTTATCCTTTAACTAAAACTTACTTTTGTGAAAGGGGGCAGCAGCTACTAAAGTGTAAATAAGAATTACAAAATGTTTTTTTTTCTATACACATTTGACTTAAACACTGATGTGTGGGATAAGAGGTTATCCAGATTTTCCCTCCACTCCAAGTAAAAACAGAAACTGAGGAAAAAAAGAATGCCATTGAAGCCGTTTCTTTTTCCCTTTAGGGCTAGTATTCAGTTAATGGATAGTAAGTACACTGCCTGGATGCTAGCAAAGAATCTGAAAGAAAATCATCCAGAAAAGGTGAACACAATACTCTATCTGGGAAGGATTCTGCAGCTGTTCATCAAAAATAGCAGTTCAAGTTTCAGCTTTGGTTCAAGAGATGGCTTCTAGTAATTTAGAGGAAAAATAAATCAAATCTACTAAGAGGTAAGTGATTAAAATAAATGAAACATATAAGGAGTATATCATAACTCAAATAACAAAAGGCTGGAAAAATAGAATAAGCCTTACCTAGCTATTCAGATGAACTACTAAACTGCAAAAATCAAAGGTTGAAAAGAAGACAAATATGGCTGCATATAAGGCTTCTCATGGAAAGCCGTTTCAAGAATAGAGTTAGAAGACAAACCATGCTAAGAAATCCTGAGTGTTTCTGCTATACTAGAGAAACTGGAAGAAATGCACTGTATTAATTTTATGAGCAACTGGACTTGGTGTCCCACAGCAAGCTGTGTTAAATGAGAGGCACATCGAGTGTCCACTCAAAACATGGCCATGAGAAAGCAGTCAAGACCTATAACAGTATACCAGCAGAAAATGTTAATCCTGACAAAACTGTGGCAGAAGGTAAAAGTATTAAAAATCGGAGACAGCAGACTGTTTGTGGTAAATGATTATTCACTGTACACCAAGCAAAAGAGAAGCAATCAAGGACTGTTGAGAGCCAGGTGCGAGATTCAAATTGCTGTGTCCAGTTGTCTTCAGAGTATTTTTTTCCTGGAAGATCAAAGACAATTTTTGTATAAAACAGACTAAGGAGGAAAAAACATTTATACAATAAAAAGTGAGCTAGCAAGCTGAAGTGGACTCTGCTTTTTATTCTTCTGTTACTAAAGCTTAGAGAGAGACTATGCCAGTGAAATATTTTCCAGTGTTCCAAAGGAAAATGTTAAGAGGCACAAAAAAAAAAAAAAAACTAAAAATGTCTAGAAGAATCAAGGGTACCTTGGACATGAACTACAGAGATTATCAGGAAGCAGACTGGCAACACTGAAATTAGTGAATAAATGTGAGATTATAAAGCATCAATTACATTTGCGAAATACAGATTTGCAAATAAAAGTGGTTGAGAAGAGATTGGACTTTTGCTAACTTTGTTATAATTAGGGGTGGACTGTAAAGAATACAGCCTACATTATGTCTATAATGTTTAGAAGGACACTAAAGGGAAACACAAAGTAAATTTAAGTAAAACAAATGTGTTCTTTTTAATATTTGCATAAAAATTTCACAGTGTGCAGTCGGGGATATTTTAAATGTGTGGAAGTAGTCTTTTCAGTGTTGTTAACAATATTAAAGTAAACAAATACTTTTTTAGTTTAGTAGAAATATAGATTTTACATTACACAAGAAGACTGAACAGAAGGACATTTATGTTAATATAATGCTGTGATCAGGGCTGCTGGGTTGGGGCGGGCTGTAAAAGTGTACTGATTATATGTAGAACAAAGGTCATAATTTCTCTTGTTTTTACAAGGATGGATGCCTATATTAATGTCCTTGGCTTAAGCTATGAACACATTTTTAATCGAATAGGCTTGGAAACTAAGACATAATGATTAAAGTCATGAAAAAAATGTTAATCTTCTCGCATCTGCAAAGATATTAGGTTATTTTTTCATTTTCAAATGTTCTCAGTAGCATACAAGAAATCTACAGCTGAAGGCACTGGGCCAGTACTGTTCTGTTCTGAGTGACATTTGCCAAGATTCCTTCAAGCATCTGCAAGTTGTTTGCTGACCACTTTTATGTGGAGATAAGCTGGCTACAGGTGCAAGCAATCAATCTTGAGAGTTCTGAGCATTCTCTGTGTAGGGAATTGCAAAATGTAAAGGTACAATCACAAGCAGTTCAGTGAAAAATACAGTTTGCAATAAAAGGATGTGAATAAGAGATAGTAGCCTTCCCAGCTGCCTTAATGCTTTAATGCACTTGAAAACAGTGCATAATTTAGTTTCATTTAAAGGTAGCCAGTGCACGTTTTATTAAGGCTGAAAGTTAATATTTTCTGAAAGCATACAAGCTGTATGTACTTCACACCTGGAAGGGGAATATAGATAAGACAAAAACAGACAGCCATTGGCGTAAGTGGAAGCACAGGCTGTATCATGTGCTTCAGCAGGGATAACCTTAACTTTAGATTAGGTTATGCCTGTGGGTTCAGATGTTGATTTGGGGCAATTATCCCTATCTGGAGGACTAAATGTCATTTGTTAAAAATGTACATAGTTTTGTGTGTTTGTTCCAAGTTAAAAAGGAGATGGGGTGTTCTTGAGAAATGTGACACATGTTCAAATGGAGATGAGACGAAACAACTGAATAAAAGATCTGCCTGCTAAACATCAGTATGTGCAAGTAAGTCAAAAAGTTGGAAATGCACATTCAAAAACCTGTTGGGTATATAAAGTGGGAACCTTAGCTTTTGTATCATAATGGCTACTCTATCCATAGTATCTTGGCATTTAAATGGCCTTACAGGTATAGACAAAAAGGAAACAGTATTGAATAATTTTAAGAAATGCTGAGTGCAAATAACAATGCTGAAGGAAACACATTTGGAAAGAAATGAACATGTGAATTTGACAAAGAAAGGATTTCAGGGATGGTCCAACAGAATATCAAAGAAAAATGAAAATGGGAATAATAATACTGATCTGTAATGGGGCTCCAACAGTGAGAGAAGAGGAAAAAAGACAATAATGGTAAGGGAGGAGGATTATGCTGGTATGTATTTGTACTCCACCAAAAACCAAACATTGCTGTTGTGGAGCATATAAAAGTTTTGGGAGAAATCTACTTTCAGCAAGAAATATTACTTTTTGGTGGGGACTGGAGCTTGATTTGCAATAATGGACATGTATCAGGGAGACCTAGAAGGTAAAATACAACAAAAGAGGGTAAATTTCTGAAGAACTTTATGAAAATATTTAGTATGGAAGATGTGAATTCAGTAGTAAGAACTCTTGACAGAATTCACATATTACTCCCCAAGGTACAACAACTGAGCTAAAAGAGATTTGACAGAAATTACATTTCACAGGAACATGTGAATTTAACTGAACGCTTCGACACACATTCAATAACTATGTCAGATAATGCCCCAGTGAAAACTAAGATAAAAAGCAGAATAATTAAGTAAAAATGAGACATTGACACCTTTCCACCTACCTATTACAAAGAGTGGAATTTAAGGAAAGGGTATTGGAAATTATTCAGACATTATTAAGGAAGACAGACATTCCTTCAGAAGTAATAGCTAGTGAGTGGGACAAAATGAAAATGGAGTTTAAGAATAAGGTAGAAATAAAACAGAAGGAGATATGTTTAAGAAGTAATAGGAACTATTTAGAGAAGCTGCAGAATAAGGAGAATCTCACAGAAAAAGAGGAACAATGGTGAAAGACAAAACATGAGGATATTTGGATAATGTGCATGAGTTCAGAAAGATGGCTGTTAAATATTTTTTGTAATTCTAGAGCACAAAAAAATTTAGCACAGTGACTTAGGCAAATGAGAACATAAAGAACTGTTGCCAAATTTAGGGAGTTTATGAAAAGACAAATAACCAGAGATCCTACAGAGGTATTATAGATATTCTGGAAACTTTATGAAAATGTGTATAAAGCAGAGGAATGTTTAAACCAAGAAAGAACACAAATTAAAATACTTATGGAAGACCTACTTATGCCAAGATTAGAGGAAGATCAGGCTCAAAAACTAATGCTTAAAACAGGAGTAGGTGAGATAAAAACTATGTAGAGTCAGTATGCAGGGAAGTCTCCAGTGAAAGCTTGGAAGTTAGGACAGATGAAATGACAAATATCTGGAAAATTTTGTTTAATAGTAATTTAAAAGGAGGAGAAGCACCAGCATCTTGGAAGAAAGCTGTGGTGGCTATATTATCCAAAGAGGTAAAGACCCACCAAACCCAGCCTCATACAAACCCATTTCAATTTTAAACCATAACTATAAAGTGTTTATTTCTATACTAGCTAAAAGAATGGCAAAGGCGTTGCTAAAACTGATAGAAATCGATCTATTTGGTTTTCTGGAGGGGAGGCAAATACTGAACAACATTAACAGAACAATGTGAATAGGAAGGAAGCAGAATGCAAACAAATACCAGTTGTGCTGATGGGTCTTGAAGCAGAGAAAGCATTCAATAGAGTAAGCTGGGATTTTATGATTAACGCACAGGAAGCATTTTGATTCAATGATCCAAGAATAAAGTCAATTAGGAGGAGAAGTGAAGGATCGGAGGAAAGAATTAAAGTGTGAGGGTTGTGTTTGAAAAGGACAAGGTAGGGGTGTCCTTTTTTCCCTTAGTAATCTGCTTTACATTTAGAGCCACTGGTAAAGAAAATAAGGGACTCAGAAATTCAATACAATTGTTACAGTAATCAAGAAAAGCTGGCTTTATTTACAGATAACATTATTTTGCAACTGATAAATCCAGGAAAGGACATATTGGTATTGTGGAACATTTGGATACACTTTCAAGTCTTTTCAGGATATAAAATTAAGACAAAACAAAAACTATAGTCATAAATAATGTAACTACTTATGTCTTGGTTCAGCAATACTCATATTTATGGGGACAAAGTATTTAGAAGTATGGATTAAAAAGGATTCTGTTATGGCAGCCAAGGATATGTGGGAAGAGAATAAACAAAAGATAATACAAAAACTGAGAAACTGGAAGTTCTTGTTTAAGGAAAGTAAGATACAAGCTGTGAAAGTGTTTTAGTCCTATATTTTAGGGCTACAAAGTTAAGGCTCATATACATAACACAAGCAGAAGGTTAAAATTCAAGGTGGAAAGGGATGATGATAAAACCAGGGGGAGGTCAAGAAATAGAGAGCGAGTCTTTTTTTTAGATGCAGATTAAGGAGAATTATAACCAAACAGAATATTATATTCAGAGTTGACAAAAGTATTCTAAGAACTAAGCAAACACATGAATGGAGAAAAGAGATGTTGCCAAAAGGGATGACTGCAAGTAAGGGTAGAGAATAAACGCAAGAAAGGGCTGACATTTTCTGGAGAAAACTAGCAAGGGAACCAAGGTACTGGGAGCAAATAACTAGAGAGGAATGAGGTCAAGAAAAAATTCAGAATGCAGGTTAGAGACTACCTTCTCTACTAGGGTATTGGCAAAGAAAAAGGCATAAGGGAGTCCTAAGTGAAAGACCTGCTCTGATAGTTTTTAGTCAAATCTGGAACCAAAGCTGCAGTTAAAAAGGGGATATAAAACACTGCACAATAACTATAAGAATTGGTGGGAAAACTTATGTATGGCTCTTGAGTATGCAATAAAATCCAGGTGGTTTAGTATTTTTACTTGGAAGTGTTTGAAAAGATATTTTAGACCCCAAGCAGACTTAAAAGGATTTTTTCTAAGGTAAATTCAAATGTTGGAGGTGTGATGGGGAAGAAAGAGACAACTGGGAACATGTTTTTTGGAAGTGTACTGATCTAGTAGATTTAAATATAAATTCCCTAGACAGTGCATTGTCAGAATTATTGGGGGAGCAAATGGCTGTAATTAAGGAAATGATTCCTTTGAGTTGGGACACAGTCTGAATTGCCTATACATAGTGAAGCCTTACTAAGTTTAATTCTGTTGGCTGAAAAAAGCAATTACTAGAAAACGGAAATCAAAATCCAAACCAACTGCATTTGAAGTATCGGACATGGTAAAAAAGAGATAAAAGAACTGGAACAGTGATTCTTAGAAAAGAGAAGGAGCACAACACATAGAAATAAATATAATTTGTTGGAACAATGCATGGAGAATAATGTTCATTGGTTCATAGATTAGTACTAGGCTAACTGCCCTTACAAGACATTTTAAGCCTAGCCAATTATCCCCTGTGAGATTCAAACCCTGTACCTTGTGTTTGTAAGGCAAACACCTTAACCATTAGGCCACCCTAGGTAGAGTGAGGTTTAAGGGAAGACAGGAAATGAATAACCTATGTAATGCTGGAATGAAACACAGTTGTGATAAAGAAAGAGAACATGTAATGTGTAATGTACATCAATTTTCTTTTCTATTAAGGTATGTGCACTTGTACCTTAAGTGATATTTTAATAAAGATTCTTTGAAAAAGGACACGCACTGATCCACAGATTGCCATTTTGCCCACCACGTCTAGGTACAGGTTTGCAATACTTACAGCCCAACTTGTAGTCTAACATTTTTATGGTGTAGTGAAGAGCAAAGGTTTGCTCAAATACCACATTTCTTGAAAAATATATGTTACTAAAAAGCTGGAGAGTCTTCAATGACAGAGGCATTAGGCCCTTCTACATTTACTCTGAAGTGGGAATACTTCCCACTCTCTAAAATCAACTATTTTTGCAGGATCCTGGTAAACAGCTTGGATACTACAATCAGCAGGTAAGCTGATAGTCAAGAATAACCAAAGATTTAATTTCCGTTCCCAACAAGTTCCTACTCTATCCTCCAACACCTCCCCCGCTAGTATGAACAAAAGAAGAAATACCTTATCTAAATTCACAAACAAAATATAACTAGGTTCATAGTTTAGTACTAAGCTAACTGCCCTTGCGAGCCATTCTAAGCCTAGCCAATTATCCCTTACGAGACTCAAACCCTGCACCCTGTGTTTGTAAGGCAAACACCTTAGCCATTAAGCCACCCTCCCAACACCTCAGAAAATATTTTGAGGTCATGACAATCTGCTGAAGTCCTTTTGTAAACCCAGTATTAAAACTAATACAGGAATACCTTCAGAGAGGTCTACTGTAATAGGCAAATGTCACAATGTACATAATCTTGAGGCTGGCTCCGTGGAATAAAACCCATTTGGTATGTATAAATTTGGACCTTCAGACTAAGATGAAAACTGCCCATACAATAATGAGCAACTTGTACTCAACATTTTAGAAATGAAATGAGACATGAGCTGTGTCAAACACAGGTTTTCAGAGCTAAGGAGCCATGGTGATTAAAACAGTTTTCCAAGAACACAAGGATCTCTCACACTCCACAGAAAATGAGAACTGTAAACCTTCAGCAAGATCACAAGAGTAGATTCTGGCAGTCTTTTATAAACTGCTGCATGTAGCCCACCTGAAGGATTTTACCTTTACTGTCAGACAGTGGAAGAAATAGCCTCTCTATAAAAATGCAGTCTAAAAACTCTCTAAAAGGCAAAGCTCCACCTCAGGGTTAAAAGTGCCAGGCCATATAAGGTCACCTTGAGGATTTGCCCAAACAAGTCATTAATACTCCTTGTGGAAAAGACCTACTTAATTAGGGGAATGATGAGATACTTCATTTTATTAGTCCAGCAAAGAAGCTTAGCTAATCATGTTAAGCACCAAAGCTGCTTAGTGGTAGTTGTGACGACCGTGCCCTGGCCCAGCAATCAAGGAGCCTCAATCCTCACCACTAACACCAGGGAGGTTGTCTTCTAGAAAAGGAAAGGATAACTAATACACACAGTAAAGTACAATTCCCCTTAAGTGCACACAGAGATCACAGTCAGTCTGGGGCTGGTTGCTCCCTTGCTCACCAGGTCCCCAATAAGACTCCCCACTGGCACAGCTATAGGGTCCAGGTCTCAGCCTAAATGGGAAAGCTAAAACCTCCAGTACCCTCTCTGTCCAACCAGTGCTTCATGTCCCTGCCAAGTAGCTGGCACAACACACACTTTGAGATAAGTATTTATACAACTTCACAGACACTCCTGGGAAAGGCTGACAGATTCTCCAACTGTGCCCCTTTACCCAGACTATACAGTAGTAATTACTGCCACCACCCAATTAATATCAGCTCCTAAAAGGCCCTTAAAAGGGTGTCCAATTATTACTGTGCAATATTAATATCCAATGGTAGTATGACCAACAGTCAAGGCTTACTTTAGAGTGGCCTATTACAATAACCTATATAAATATGCAATGTACTCTACAGCTCATCTCTACACAAATCAGCCACAGGTAGAAGGTTTTAAAAATATTTAATAATAAATAATTAAAACACAAGACAAAACTACTACACCACAAAGATATCTAAGAGTTCAGATATCACACAGAAACTTAAAATAATATAGTAGGACAGGTCTGATTTCAAAGAAAAATGCATAATTAATCTTTACTAGCTTTAACTATTCCTACAAGAAATCACAGTGCTAAGACTTACATGTGAGCACAAGGCAGAGTGCTGATAAGTGGATATCCAAGATCAAAATAATTCCAGTCTCCTGTGAGAAATAGTATTTAAACATTACTCACAAACATGTCTCTAAGGCCCTCCCAAAATGACATAATTTTTAACACTTAGGTTTTCCCAGTATTCATATTGCATCATCTTAACACCTGGTCTGAGTTCTCAGGCCACAAACTGCATTATTTAGCAATCTAACACCTCCTCAGAAGCTTACAACAATACAAGGCATTTCACATATACATTCTAGTAGAAACCAGAGCAATAAAACACATCCCACATCTAAATTCTGGACATAAACTTTAGCCTTAAAACAATGGCATGAAATCTTCATCCAGCCACACTGGAACCGACTTGTAAAACATTAAAGAGATTCATAAGATCTTTTCAATTTCAAAAGACACATTTGAAATGCTTGGCTTGGTTTTCCTTACAGCAGATAGCAATGTTGCAACAATCTTGAAGTTCACATTTTACAGTGTTTTCTTTCATTTAAAAACACAAGCCTGTATTTTACATTTATTTATAAAGTTGATAGAATTACTTATCAAATTATATTTGACTAGGCTGGCAGCCTTCGGCCATCTCTCCCCAATCGTCACAGTATTAATATGCCCAAATACACTAAACCATTTATCAGCTGATTTGACCTTAAATATAAGAGCTCTTCTAATGCCTGGACTCTGAAGGAAGGAAAGAGAAGGGATTACACTAGACCCTCACACCCTTCACTCTCTGATTTTACCTCTGCCCATCAGGCAGTTCTCGACATAACCTTCTATTCCACATTCTACTTCATCAACTTTCTTGGGTCTTGGCACTCAACTCAGCTTTTACATTTAAAGGTATCCCACATTTCTGTCTTCCCCTCATCAAAATGGGTGTGTGCAGCTTAAACTTTTTTCATGTTTCTTTACACTAGAGTCACGGTAAAAAAGTTGGAAGTCTCCAAAAGGCCCCATCAAGGCCATGTGACTTAAGTGGCTGCAGAGTATTCTAAGCTCATGGGCCTCATGATCTGAAATGGGCAGAAACATGACCTTCTGGGAAAAGTATTTTTCAGCAAGATCCCTACTAACACACATCATGTGAATATATGAACATGTACTGAAGGTTAGGAAGTAATGTGTAAAGATCACTTAGCTTACTCTACCCGGGAAGCCAACAGCTATTAAACTTAAACCCTTAACATCACTTACAGGAGCCATACCTCTCAACATCTTAGAGCAAGAAATCTGGACAAAGCCATAAATAAAAGTGGGACAAAGGCCCAAGATAGGGATACTTTTTAAATACTGCTCTCACAAACTTAGGAAGTTGATAGAATAACAGTTATGTACTCACCATAACTTGGTATCTATGTTATCCACAGTCACCATTCATCACATATGAGTGTAGAATCCGACACTGGATCTGAGCCAGCACACTTAACAGCTTAGGTCAAGCTCCTCCCCTCCCATAATGCTCTGCTGCCCTCTAACCCCTCAGATCAAGTTTGCCCTGGAGAAAGAAGAGACAGAAAAAACCTGCCACCAACAAAGGTCCACCAAAATCCTGCCAATCCCTCAGGAAGGGGGCTGAAGTGTGGAACCGTGATGAGTGGTGAGTACAGATAACGCAGATACTGAGTTATGCTGAGTACATAACTATTAATCTGATGTTATCCTAGTCACCATTCATCACGTATGGGTCAGAGTCCCAAGCTACCCAAAATTCTTGGGTGGCCTTAAGAAAGAACATGCCGAAGAACAGTGAAGCCAAAGGAAGCCCTTCGTCTAGAAACCAAGTCAAGTTTGTAATGAGAGATGAAGGTATGAAGAGAGGACCAAGTCGCCACTGCACAAATGTCAACCAAAGACTGATGGGCTACAAAGGCAGCTGAAGTGGCCAACAACCTGGTGGAATGAGCATTAACTGGTCCAGGCAAAGGAGAAACACATGAGGAGTAAACAAAGAAATACCCTGAGAAATCCATCAGGCGATAGTAATTTCTGACACAGCTTGGTCCTTCCTGTTAACTGAAAAGGCCACAAACAATTGGTCTGAGAACTGAAAGGGCTCAGTTCTGTGCAAATAGAAGCAAAGCTGATGATGAACATCTAATGTATTTAAAATGCATTTCTCCTTTATTAGCATAACTACGGAAGAACGCTGGAAGTTGTACTGATTGACTGAGAGTCACCTCAGTGGCCACTTTGGGAATAAAGGAGGGGTTGGGTTTCAAAGGCACTATCTTCGTGAAATATTAAGTAAGGAGGCTTAATAGTAAGAGCATGCAATTCTGATACTCTCTTTGCTGAGGTTATAGCCACTAAAAAGCCAGCCTTCCAAGAAAGAAACTTAAGATTGCAGGATGTAGCAGGCTCAAAGGGGGGTTTAGTTAAGAGACTGCAGCACCAGAGTAAGATCCCAAGGTGGAGAGGGCTAGTTGACTGGAGGACACAACAAAAACACACCTCTCAAGAATGCTTTGCAGAGCCAAGAAAAAAAGGTAGGGTCGTTATTGAGATGAAAATTAGAAATTGCTGCCAAATGGACTTTGACTGGAGAGAAAATAGCTCCCTCCTTAAAAAGGGAAGCCAAGAACAGGAGAATGCCAGGAATAGGAGCCAAGAATAGATTGAGGTTCTGACCTCTAGCCCAGATGGAGAATCTCTTCCACTTACTCCTATAAACTCTCTTGGTGGAAGACTTCTGAGAAGCAAGCATAATGTCCTTCACAGGGGACGCTAGCCTGGACTTAGTGATAATCACGGGCAGTGGATATACCAAGCTGTCAGATGGAGGGTCTGCAGCTTCGGGAGCGGATGGAGCGATGGCTGGGAGATCAGATCCGGCACCGGATGGAGCACCCAAGGGGGTGCTTCAGATGAGACTGTAGGAAAGGAAACCACACCTGCCGAGGCGAGAAGGGGGCTATGACGATCAACTGCATCCTGAGGTGTCTTGTTTTCTGAAGAACTCTGGAAATTAGGAGTAACAGTGGGAAGGCATAAAGGAAACCCGTAGGCCAATCGTGAGTCAGCGTGTCCCTGGGGGACTCGGCCTGGGGGGATCAGGGTGAAGTAACTGTTGCATTTGTGACTGAGAGGGAAGCAAACAGATCGCAGCTTAGCTGACTGCACAGACGGAAGATCTACTCTGCCACTGAAGGATTCAGGGACCAGTCGTGTGGGGTCAGGATAGCCCTGCCCAGCTTGTCCCCCAGCATGACAGAAGCTCCGGGAATGTGCACTGCAATGAGAAAGTGCCCCGAGGACATCGCCCATTCCCAAACATGCATGGCCTCCCGACAAAGCAGATAAGAACGTCCCGACAAAGCAGATAAGAACGTCTTCCCCTTGTTGTTTATGTACCACACAACAGCCATGTTGTCTGTGTGAATTGTTATCGTCCACAGATGGAGGCAATCCTGAAATTCTTGCAATGATAGAAGGACTGCTCTCATCTTCAGAATGTTTATATGCAGCTTGGTCTCTGAAATGGACCATGTCTCTTGGTTCATAGGTTCATACTAGGCTATCTGCCCTATGGCATTTATAAGCCTAGCCAGAGTGTGTTTGGCTTTCACCACCCATTTTAAATGAATTTTGCTATGCCCTTTTTCGAGGTTAGTATACTGTGCCTCTGTCTAACAGTGACACAGAAGTGATACCCTGGGTAAACCTACGATCTCCCATCCACTCAAGATTCCTCTTGAAGAGAGTCAATGAGGGACTCTGCCTAACCTGGACTGGGATTTTATTCCAGAGTGAAGGGAGCCTCTGGGTTATGAATCTGTCCCCTCCAGCATGTCCTATTTATTTCAGTGCTGAGGTTCAGGTCTCTTGAGCACGTAGCTCGATGGGATTTGGATTTTCTGAGGTGCAGCATGTCCATTAATTCCAGGTTGGACATGGCTTTATACGTCAGGCACAGATTGCCTCTAAGCAGGCGGTATGCCACTGAGTAGATCTGGAGTTTCTTTAACCGAGCAGCATATGGCATCTGTTTGAGCCCTTTGATCCTCTTGGTGAGGTACTTTTGGGGTCTTTCCAGTTGCTGCAGGTGTCTGTTAAGGTACATCCCAAAAGGGGCATTGTACTCAATTATGGGCCTGATGAGGGATGAGTAAAGAGGCACGATGACCTCCCCTGATCTAGATGTGAATCCCTTCATGATTAGGTGGGCTATATAAAATGTTTTTCTAACCACTTTGGCCACGTGGTTTTCAAATGAGAGATTGCTATCAACTTGGGTCCCCAGGTCCCTAATTACTTCTTCCTTACTTAATGGATTACCACCTATGAGGTAATTTGTGGGCACTTTGTTTTTGCCAAAGGGGATGACTATACACTTTTTGGCGTTTAGCTTGAGGCCATGGCTCTGGCACCAATTGTCTCTTTCTATGAGGCCTTTTTGGAGGATGCTTGTGTCGACTGGAGAGTCGATTATGGCGCCTAGTTTGCAGTCATCTGCAAACTTGGTCAGCCACAGTCCTTCCGTGTTGGGCTGTACCTCCGAGAAATATATACCGAACAAGAGAGGTCCCAGGACTAAGCCTTGTGGGACACCACTTGTAACTGGTTTGGAGTCTGACATGGCTCCAGCAATTCTAACCATGTGGGTTCTGTCCTTGAGCCAGTCTGCAACCCATTTAGTGACATAGGGGTTTATATTTAAGCTGGTGAGCTTATCTATAATGCCCGAGTGGGGTATTGTATCGAAGGCTTTTGCGAGGTCCAGGTAGGCTGGGTGGAGCACCTTCCCCTCGTCAATGGCCTTGGTGACTGTTTCAAAGAAATCAACCAGGTTTAAGAGGCAGGATCTGCCCTTAACAAAGCCGAACTGGGTAGGCTCCAGTGTCTGTAGGTCCCCAATATCTTTATTTATGAGGTCCATGATGATCCTTTCCATAGCTTTGCAGACCAAGCTAGTCAGGCTTATGGGGTGATAGTTTCCAGGATCCGTTGAGGGACCACCTTTGTGGAGAGGGACCACTGTTGCTGTACGCCACTCTTTGGGTACATATCCTGTAGTAAGGCTGAGATTGAACAGTAGTTTTATGTTTGGGTTTAGCTCTTCTTGGAGTTCATGTAGGACGCAGCCCGGGACACCGTCTGGTCCCATTGATGCTGTGTTTTTTGCTTTGGAGAGGGCGGCTCTTACCTGAGCATCTGAGATGTCATGGGGGCAGCACTCTGTTGGGATAGATATTTGCCCTTTTGGTGGGGAGGGGGGGAGAAGTTTGCACTGAACCTGTCAGCTAGGATGTTGGCAATGTCTGTGGGTTCGATGCATTTTTTGTCATTTTGGATTAATTCTGAGCATATCTGGGAATTCCCACCCAGGTTCCTAACATAACTAAAGAAAGCCTTGTGATTATCCTTAGTGTCCTGTGCAATTTTTCTCTCGAAGCTGGCCTTAGACGATTTTATGAGTGCCCGTAGTTTTTTGCTAACACTGATCAGAGATGCCTTCCCTTTTTGGGATTTTGCTCTATCATGTAGTAGCTTCCTCCTTGTATTGTATAGTTTTATTTATGGCTGGGGTCCACCAGACATGACGCCTGCCTTTGGAGGAATGGGTCTTGGTTTTATTTGGGATTGCATGATCCATGCATTCCTGAAGGTGTTCATAGAATGCGTTTATAAAGGATTCTGCGGTCTGGGCCGTATTTTCCACAGGCCCGGGGGCTTTGAAGGATTCCACCTCTGTTTTGAGGAGTGTGAAATTTGCTTCAGAGAAGTTTTTCACTGTGGTTTTCTGGGCAGGGAGTGGGGTCGGGATGTGAATATCCAGTGAGATGAGTTTATGGTCTGATCTTACCAGTGAGGGATACACTTCTGGTCTGGAGCATAGAGCCCCCATGTTGGTGATGATCAAGTCCAGTATGTTTTCCCCTCTTATGGGAGTGGTAACAAGTTGTTCCATAGCATTTGAGTTTATAAATTCTAGGAAACTTTGGGCTAGGGTGTTGGAGCTAGAGTAATGCTCCCAGTCTACGTTTGGGTAGTTGAAGTCGCCCAATATAATGGTATTTGGAGAGACCTTCATATTTTCCAGTGTTCTCAGGAAGGTCGAATGGGGTTCCTGGGTTTGGAAGGGTGGTCTGTAGCAGGCTATAAACTGGAAGGCAGTTTTACCCACTGTTAGTTGCACATGGATAGTCTCGGATGCTTCGTGCTGTGCCACCAACCTGGAGGTGTGGGTATCTTTGACGAATATTGATACTCCCCCTCCTTTTGTGGTTCGGTCCAAGTTTTGGGGCCGAAAAGCATGGTATGAGGTATAACCTGGTAGTGCTGGGGTGCTCTCGGGAGCCTTGAACCAGGTTTCTGTTACTGCACAGATATCGATGTTCTCCATGCTAAGGAGAGTTTCGAAAAGTGCATCTTGAGGTTTAGACTTCTGGCATTGAGTAGCATTACTCTTAGTTTCTTATCCCTTGTGATACCTATGGAGGTGGGTTTGTCTTTTGAGCCTTGGCTAAAAAAGGCACTATGGGGGTGGCAAGAGTCTTTGCCAATATCCGAAAGCCCAGGGATGACAGGTGCAAGCGTCCCTAGCGAAGCATCGTGGCTTGTCGAGCAAGTCATCCCAGGCTGACAGGCATTGGATCCCCTTTGAATGACACCAATACTTAAGCCAATTGTTGAAATTGATCATCTTGTCTTCATATTGTGGCATCATTCTTGGTGAGGGTAAGATGCTACTCAAGGTCAAGGTCATACCGGCCTGGGCTACATGCTCAGAGAGCTCCTCTATGTCTCTTCTCATGTAGTCCAGGGAGGTCCATGGACAGTCTTTCCTTGTAAGTGCCCCCCATCTCTAGGAGGGAAGCATCCGTTGTCACCGTGGCTGTCGGAACAGGTGGAGAGAATGGCCTGCCCGCTAGAAGAACCACGGAATCCATCCACCATGATAGGCGTTTCCAACAAATTGGAGTGAGACGAATGGGGACTGACAAGGGATGAGAGAGGGCAGACCACTGGACCACCAGGGTCCACTGTAGCATTCTAATGTAGTAACTGGCCAGCGGTATCAGATAAATGGCAGCTGCCATGGAACCCAAAGCCTTGACAATGAGAGATACTGGAGGATTACTTTGCTCTATAATAGGCTGAACGTGAGACTGAATAAGAAGCACACATCGGCAAGGAAAGGCTGCAGTCTCCGAGGTAGTGTCCAGCTGTGTGCCTATAAATTCCAGTTGCTGAGATGGGGTCAAGGAAGATCTGGCTAGATTCAGTGTTATCCCAAGTTGATTGAAGAGATGAAGGAAGCACATGTTCTCTACCAGTTGATGCTTTGTGGAGTTCTAAGGAGTCAATCGTCGAGATAGGGAAACACCTGGAATCCATGCAGCCTGAGATGAGCTGCCACCACTGCTATGCATTTGATGAATACCCGGGGGGGGCGGACTGTGGTGAGTCCAAAGGGTAGGGCTCTGAATTGGAAATGATCAGCCCCTAAGAGAAACAGGAGGAATCTCCTAGACCGCTTGTCTATTTTGATATGATAGTATGCATCCTGGAGAGCCACAGAGCACATCCAGTCATTCTTGTGCAGAAGAAGCACAATGGACTGCACAGTGACAATCCGAAACTTCGACTTCTTGACTGACAGGTTTAACAGACTGAGATCTAGAATGGGACACAGGTCCCCCATTTTCTTGGGTACCAAAAAACAAGTGGGAGTAAGTTACGGATCCTCTCTGGCATGTGGGGGCCTTTTGGATGGCTCTGTTTTGAAGGAGATTGGTGACCTCTAGGAGGGCTAACTCTCTCCGATTGGGTGGCACATCTGGGAAAGTTCTGCTTCTTGGTGGGGGTTCTGAAGTAGTCCCTGGATATGATTCTTAGCACCCATTAATTGTTTGTGATATTTGCCCAGGCTAAAGAGTGCAAGGCCAAGTGATCCCCGACTGCCTCAGGGGCGTTGGAAAGGTTTCTCAGAAAATGGCTCTCTTGAACCCTGGTTTTGTGGGCCTCCTCTGCCTATAGGGTGGCATGTACCATTGAAACCTCTACCCGTCCTCTGGAGGAGGAATCCTTTTGAGCTTCCTGAAAGGAAGACTGCGACTTGCGGGACCACATTTTTCTATTCCCTCTTTGGATCTCGGAAAAAGACCTTTGGGGGGGGGGGGTAGAGAATTTGATCCCTATAGCCGGACAGCATCTTCTCCTCTTGCTCACTCCAGGTCAAACTTTCTTTAATGCTGGCCCCAAAAAAGAGTGGAGCCATCGAAAGGGGTGCTGGTAAATGACGCTTTGAATGCCTCTGCAAACCCACATAAATGCAGCCAGTCATGACGCCTGATGGCAATGCCTGTACCAGCTGCTCATGAGGAATCCTCTGCAGCATTGGATATTAATCTCACAGATGAATTAGCTATTGACATAAGAGTGGCCAGCTTGGGACAGACAGACTTAAAAGTCCTCCACAGGCATGGTCTCTGAGAGGGAAGTTAAAAACTCCTTTATCAAGCCCCTCTGGAGATGGGTAAAATGGGTCAGTTAGTTCAAAGCTCGCAGGCTGAAAGAAGCCGATGAGAACACCCGCTTTCCAAATCTGTCCAATGCCCTCAATTCACGGTTAGGAGGATGGACAGATGAACTCTGCTCCACTAACTCTTTCTTGGTGGCAGCAGCCACCACAATTGTATCAACAGGACCAGAAGGCTTTGTCCGAAAGTGGGCTTAAAAATTTATCAGGTCTTTTGGGTACTGGCTCCACTATATTGGCTTCCTTCCAGGCTCTGCTGGTGATAAGGCTGATTAAAGGGTCAGCAGGGGGGACACCCAAGAGGTAGATGGGCCCATATCAAAAGCCTCCAGGAACACAGTTTCCTCAGAGTACAGGGGTTGGGCACCAACTGCCCTTGGCCTTGAGGATCTCCAGTACATCTTCAAAGGAGACGTCATCAGGCGGCAACCTTAGAGACCTGTCCTCTTCATCAATATCCGTGTCCACTGTGAGAGACTCCATAGGGAAATCCAGATGTCTCCTCTTACATGTCCTTTTCCGAGCCACTTCCTCCACAAAAGGCTCTGGGGAAGAGTCAGTTAAGGAAGGGATCCCTATGGGGGAAACTCATACTGGATGGGATGAGGGGGGTCTGCTCAAATTCTGGGGCTAGGAAGGAGCACGGTGAGTCAGAGAAGATACTCTGGCAGCAGAGAGGGATCTTTCCACTGGCCAGAATGCGGAGTGACTGGACGAGGCTCTCTCCTCTGCTGATAAAACCACAACAGAGGAGGAAGCAGACCCTGCCTGAACCCCCAACCCTCTGGACAGTGCTAGTCCGGAGCTATCAAGCCGTGAAGCACAGAGGGGGAGAAAACGGTCTGAGAAGAACAGACCCAAACCAGTCCCCACAGATGCCAGGGCAACAACTCAGACCGGTGGCCCCACCTGTCCCAGGGAATGGAAACAAAAGTGGCCATGGATCCTGATGGGGTAGGGACAAAAAAGAGTCCCAGGAAACACCCAATGCCTCTACACAGTGCACTGGGCCCCATGAGTCCAAACCATGCGAGGTCGGACGAGGAGAAGGTAAGCAAGCAGGGAAGGGAGAAAGCTCCCTAAGCCTGTGGGCCAGGGAATCCAAAAGCCCCAACTCAATTTGAGCCTTTAGAAAGGACCACATCATCCTGTCCATGTCTGCAAGCAGGATGCTCCTGGTGGATTGGGAGGAAATGGAGGACCTAGCTGGAGACCTGTGCCGGGACCCAGAGGATCATCTACAGTCTGGAGAATGGGCCCTGCGTGGAGGGGTAAACAACTAATCACCTCCCAAAGGGACTGAAGAAAAATCCTCCACAACAATGGAATCCCACACTGGTCTCGGATCTGACCAAATCGGGTCCAAGGAGATGCGAGGATCCAAGGAAGAAGGTCTCAAATCTTGTGACAAGTGCGGTCTTGCTCGGATCCGAAGGCTTCGAACCAGAAACCTTGGATCTGGGAGTCGAGAGCAAGGCTCTAACATGTAAAAACAGCAAACGAGATCTGAGGGGTTAGAGGACAGCAGAGCATTATGGAAGGGGATGAGCTTGAGCTAAGCTGTTGTCTAAGTGTGCTAGCTTGGATCCGATGTCGGATCCTAGACCCATACGTGATGAATGGTGACTAGGATAACATCAGATTAACAGTTTTGCATTAGCATGAATTTTCTGAAGGGTATGAAGTCTGAAACTCATATCTGTCATTATTTTCTAACCTCAGCCTTTAATGATGCGCCACTAATTTGCTAGAAAACCACAATTTTATTACAAATGGACCAAAAATATGAGGCAAAAATCTGTACAGTTGAGAGGTATAAGGGCTGCAAACTCCTTCAACATAGCTGAATGTCAAGCATGTGTGCAAAAACTATAATTTCCTCATGCAAATCAAGTATCCTTGGAAGTGATCCAAAATAAATTACAGTGGGAACTAGTAGTAAAGGTAAGCTATAGCTAAGGTGATAAATGAAGTTCTCCAAGACAATGTCATACCTGTCCAGAGTTCACAATGACATGCAAATGCCTCCATTACTGTCAATCTCCTTAGGATTTCAAGCCAAAGATAGTTATCCTCCTTTTGTGTCATTCCCTACGTTCTGACGAGGCCCATAAGTCATCCCATTCTCTCTAACATTTTATGTTCTTTGTTACATGGATCTCCTGAAGGCAAACTAGGGGATGTGTATTTCCTTAAATGCTGTAAGAAGAGAAACCCACTTTCCAAGCCATTACCGGTAAGGAAGAATCAATTCTGTAACATCAGGACATTATACATATGCAACACAATTAAGGTCATGCTTGACTATAGAAGTGCACAGACAAAAAGCTTTGATCCTCAAAGGACAAAAAGAAAATGAGGGGAAAAGCACAAGTGCCAAAAAACTCAGCCATGGAAAAACTGGGATGGGGGAGGGAATTTTGGACTCAAAACTCATCAGAAAGCCAGAACTACCCTACTAATAAACCCCATCCACCTGGCTATTATTAACACATGCAGTTTAACCTAGAGACAGGGAACCACTAAGCATGTTGTTCTCAGCTTACATCTACTGTAAAAGGACCTGCAACATGCATCATATTTGTGAAAGAACTACAGCAGATGCAGGAGATGTTAATTCATGCCTCTGACAAACACTGATTAGGGAAAACATGTTTCAGCCAGCTCTGCTCCCAGAAGTATAAAAACCTTACACTTGGAACTACCAATAACATAGCTGGGTATTAACACTGACCAACTTTGAATCTAAGCTCCTTAGAATACCAAAGAGAATTTCTTCAATAATTCAAACCCAATGTGACCTGGAAATGCAATGACTGGCCAAATTACACCAAAAGCTGCAAAAGACTCCTTGAACAGAGCAACATTTCTGTTTCTGAAAAATAAGCAAAACAAAACACTTTTTAAATAACTGCATTACAACAATCTAAAAGCTCAGAGGCATCAGATCAATCTACCCAACAATCAACTGTCTGCAAAGGAACTCCCTCAAGAACCTGCTTCAAAAATGAAGAGATGGGTTACACATACCCACTGTCATGTTACATTTCCTTAATGCACCTGATACAATGTAGCTTGATATACAACATGATTACCATCAAATAATGCTTTTCAAGCTTCTGGAGATACAGTAGTCACAATGGAAGCATAAAGTCTTACAGAGTCCCCATATAAAGAATGGAAATCTTTTTAACACATAATAAAACAAACTGTAATAATAAGGACTTGGTACCTACAAGATATAGACCTTACCTACAAGACCTAGAAAAATGCACTTCCTTCTGCTGCCTCAAGGAACAGTGAACAGATCAACAAAACAAAAAATAAAAGGAATAATGTTGATCACTTCACCACAACTGTCTCTGGGTACTTAAATAATTCTAAGCCACAGCAAGAACAGCATGTGGCAACAATGAACACAATATCATGCTGAGATAACTAAAAGAAGGGCATGCAGAGGAAAATAAAAGTATAACTAAAGGAAAGAGGTGGCAATAACATGGACAAAAAAAAAAAAGAGGAAAAAGAATGGTGAAAAGACGTGGAAATACCGTGTAGCACAACAGTACACTTCAAAAAGCATGTAATTATTACCAAAAACATACAAATATACTATTTTGTATGTTCTAGACCATGTTACTCAAACATTTTCACTTTATTTACAATGTCCATTAACAATAATCTAAAAAAATGTAAAACATCTCTCATCGAATCTGTTTGAGTCAGCATATTTGAGGGAGTGCTCAGAGGAGCCACACCCCTATACCATATGCATAGTAATCTGTCTCTATGTTATCTGACCAAGCTTAAATCATCGTACCAGGCACCAAATAAGAACATATCAGTTTATACTCCAACAACTTAGCTGGTTAGAAATTCAGAACAGATTTGCCAACATTCTTTTGAAATTTTTTCTGAAAATCACAAATAAAGCCATGAATCTTGCTATCAGCGATTTCCCTTAATTGTTACTAGCCTACCAGACAGCTGCACTGTTTAAATACATACAGTTGTAGCAATTACAAGCAATATTAAATACAGAGCTGGTATTTTTGGGTATAATTATTGAACTTCCTGTTAAGATTTATGAAGCGATGATCTAAATCTGGTCATGCCACACATTAAGTCCCTTACTTCAAATAAACCTTGCAAGTGTGGTTATAAAGAATCTTCTGAAAACATTTTGATTATATCTAACAGGCAAGTTTGAAACCCTTTGCATCCATGCTCACCAGAATATAACTTTCTCCTCTCCCTTCCCTCTTGTACCTTGCATCTTCCATCTTGCCACCACTCACCTCCTTCTGCTTACTTCACCTCTTATATTGCCTGCTCTCTTAATCTAATATTTTCTTTGTCTTCCTCACTGAAAGCTAGATTTTTCTGTTTCTACACTTCAAATTTCTCCTGTGCACCTTCACCATTCCCTGTCACTTTTTAATCTCCTGGGCTGGTCTGCTGCTTCCTTCATCACTCCATCAATTAAGTAGTATCAATTATATCCTATGTTAGCCACTCACATGCATACTACTTTTTAATTTATTACGTTGTCTTACATAAATTGCTAATTCTCTGTTGCATAACAAGAATCTTGTTTCTATAAGTAAAAGAATTGTGAGCCCCTAAGTTTCCAATATAGATTGATGTAAATTTAGATACTATTTGTTCATTCTTTATGCTGAATTTGTAATGTATTCTGACCTTTGATGCTCTTTTATTTCTTCTGGAGGCCTGCAATGTCAGTGGATTATGACCAGTTGGACAATATGCAGTAAATAAAAACAAAACAAATTTCATATGCACACTCAAAAGGCAAGGAAAAGACAAGAGAGATATAAAGAAAACTTAAGGAAACCAAATGGTAGGAGAGGGCAGTGTATTTTACAGATATAGAAGCAGCAGCACAACTTGAAAAAAAGTGACCAAATGACTTAAGAGAAAAAAGGGAAACATTTTATACAATACTTTTTCAGAGGAGGTTGCAGACCACAAAACCCTTGAATTTCAGGATGGCATTGAACAAACACAAATCAAAAAACAAGTAATCTCCGTGGTATCCCCGAAGTCTCAAGACAACCCACTAAAGTGTAGTGGGTCTAAAAACAAAACAGTGTAAGAAACTTCTCTGTGTGGAAGATTTTCAGTCCATATATTTCTAGTTAATCACTGTATATTAATCAGATCAGACTGTAGTAGAAGTAGCGAACGTAAACTCGTCAAGTCAAAAAGTAATAATAGAAAATATATAATTCTACAGCATTACTAAGTATTCGAAAGTAATCCAAGCAAGGCAGGCAGTCTGTTTCCAGTCGAAAATCCTTTATTAAGTACACAGACAAGTGATCCAAGTAAAACAAAAATAGAGTAATAATTTCCTCACAAGCTTTCTAAATATATATATACTTTTTATCAGGCATAAACTCAAGCGAAGGATTTCATGTCATCTGTCAGAAATCCACTCTGGATGTAAAAATAATGCACTAGCCAAACACCTTTCTCTTCATAAAAGACACACAGGTTTTAAGTTCCAGATCCTGGATCGCATAGACATGGGTGATCTTGAAGGAGACATCCCGAATATTCTGGAGAAACATGAACTCATGTGGCAATTAAAGCTGAACTCTTTTAGAAAGCCTAGACTAAACTACTACTGTTCAATTAAAAGTGCACTGGAACTTAGATAATTGCCACATTGTTTACACGACTAATTGTATTTTATTTTTTCTACAAATTGGTTTTAAATACCATTTTAAATCATTTGAAATTTAAGTGTATATTTTGTTTCCATCATCATACATATATTTTTTTTTATATTTTTTTTATTTTTACTTTTTTTCTGGTTCTCTTTTTTTCTACTTTATTCAAAATGATGGTAATAACAATACTAATTATACAATTATATAGGTTTTTAGGGTTCTTGTACACAGACCTGAAGAAGTCTAGAAGGATGAAAGCGATCTTTGTTAACAAAAGGTTATGAAAATAGAAACTGATTTTTACATGCAAAATGTATATATATGTATTTATATATAACTTTTGATCGCAAAATGAACTAAGGTCGATATATTTCCAGCCATGTAGTATATTGCCTTGTATAAAATCACAGACTTAATAATCTACTTATTAATTTGGTTAAATAAGATGTACCATTAAAGTACATTAGGGCTATATATTATTATGACAGCTACTAGGTAGGGCAGGACCAGCTCTCGAATGTCACACTGATGGGGCAAGGGATGTGAATTTAACATGTGCACCAATAACACTGTTTTACAGCACAATAAACCACTCCCATGCCTGATAAAAAGTATATATATATTTAGAAAGCTTGTGAGGAAATTATTACTCTATTTTTGTTTTACTTGGATTGCTTGTCTGTGTACTTAATAAAGGATTTTCGACTGGAAACAGACGGCCTGCCTTGCTTGGATTACTTTCGAATACTTAGTAAGGCTGTAGAATTATATATTTTCTATTATTACCTTTTGACTTGACGAGTTTACGTTCGCGACTTCTACTACTATTGTCTGATCTGATTAATATACAGTGATTAACTAGAAATATATGGACTGAAAATCTTCCATACAGAGAAGTTTCTTACACTGTTTTGTTTTTAGAACAAACAAATCAATTCTCATAAGGAGTAGGGAAAATGAGCTACTTGTTAGGAGGAATCTATATATTTTGTGTAAGGTAGGAAAATAGGTAGAATGCTACAGTACATTTGGCTGGTGGCAGGAGGAAAGAATCAGCCTGTCTAGCCTGTGTTTCACATGGCTTAAATGTTTACCTTCCTAACATATTCTCCTGTGCCATCTTGAATGCCTCTGTGGATTTGTATCCCATCACTTATTCTAGCAGTCCATTCAATGGGTACATAACTCTGTCTAAACAAGTCCCCTTAAAGATCCACGGAGTAGATTGCCCCTATAATCTGCTACATATGCCACCTCTATTCCCTTCTGTCAGTCGTGTTGAAGATGACACCCTTCAAAAGTCTCTGGCATGATTTTATGCAACCTATCACATTCCCTCTGACTTTTCTTGCATCTAGTGAGAAAAGCTCCAGTTCCACTTGTTATATCTTTTCCCTCCAACCCAAAACACCCATTTGATGACTTTCCTCTGGAGTCTTTCCTGCAGCTGACTGTTCTTCTCCTACTATGGCATCAACAATGCATACATATTCAGGTTGTCTTGAAAGGACCTGGCAGAATAAGAGTATGTCTTTGCTTCTGGACTGTATCCCCCAAGAGGATACACCACAATATTCTGTTTGTTGCAATGACTGTCCTCTCATTCCACTCCTGGGGGTCACAATCTAGGTATGACCAACAACCCACATCCTTTACCTGTTATGTTGTCCTTAGCGCCATTCTCTGAGTGAATACTTCACACTATGATTGCTGTGGCCAAGATAACCTAACTTTTGGCAGTGAATCTCAACCATCAACTTTTCTGACAATTTTATCATCCTTTTCAAATCTCACATTATACTACTACTTCCAGTCTTTCACTCTGCATTCAGCTTTGTGCCAATGCTCAGAGAATAATCCTGTTTTTATCCCCTCAAATATGTCTGAAAAAAAAACAGTAAGGTGTACAGCATTCTAGGGATGATATTTGCTGTGCTTCAATAGTCCCTTTTTTTATTCCTGACACCATCCCTCATCTTACAAATCTCTGTGTCCTATCCTTCAGCCATGCAGCAATCTAGTGCCTTGGACTCAATCCTACTCCCAACATCTTTCCTTGCAGCTGTCTGGTTAAGTAAGACCAAGTAAAAGGCCTCCCTTGTCAAGTTCTCCATTAACCCAGAGTCATAAAAACAGATTAGGTTTGACTGACAACTACTTCTGACTATGTTTGTTATTATTCTGAAAGAAACAACCACATTTTCTTCCATAGTTCTCTTGCTGGCTTTCCTTACCACTGCTATTAGGTTAAGAGGTGTATAGGTCTCAATCTCTCTTGCCCCCCCCCCCCTTGCATTTCCAAAGTCTTCCATTACTTCTGCAGTAGGCAGAAATCATTTGAATAGCCTACATCAGGGAATCTGTCAGCAGTGTAGCCAGAATCCTGAGGACCCAAGGAGGTAAGCTTACCTCACCAGTACCAATGCTTTATCATCCTCCTCCTTAATGGAAAAAAAAACAGCATGCAGAAATGTATACTGAATTGTTGGAGGATTCAGGGGTGTATAAAAAAGATCCAGGAGATCTGATGGGATCATTTGTAAGGCTCTAGGGGAGTTATTAAAAATGGGGGTACAAATGTATTTCCTGACCATTAAACATGACAAGTTTTTACAGATGAACCATCCTAGCACACATTGCTACAGAATTCCAAAAATTCACAAAAGCTTTCTAAAGCCATCGGGATGACCCATAGTTTCAGAGACAGATTTTTTTGTAAAGTTTGTGATACATAAGGCTTTTGAAACACTTGTATAAATTGTAATAAAAATAGACTCCTGCATCACAGACAGTTTTAACCTGATAGTCAAAGTAGAAAACGTACTCTGGACACTTATTTTTTGGATGGTCTGTAAAGTTTACAATTTACGTGGTATTATCAAAATCGCCGAGATAGGTTAGAAGGTACCTGCACCCCATGGAGGTATAGCCCAGCATCTCATCATGCTTATGAACTGCTTGAATATTCACTAATACAATTATTTTCCTTTTAATGATCAGTCCTATTTACAAAAGAAAGGTACAGCCATGGACTAGCTACACTCCAGCATATGAAAATTTCTTTCAGCCAGTTTTGAAAAGGAATATATTTACAGTAATATATTCATGGATTAAAATTGATCAACATTTTCATTTAATACATGACCTAACTTATTGTTTTTTTCAAGGAAATATAAAACAAGCAGAGGAGTTTAAACAAACATTTGGCCAACGATAACATTATATTTAGATTTTAAATTTTGAGCAAACATAACACTGTTAACATTTGCAGTAAATAATAAAGTAATATACAAAATACAACATAAGCTAACAGCTTCACAGAATGTCCTTTGTAGTACTAGAACAGTCAGTGAATAAGACTGGGAAGAGAAGTTGGATAAGCAAATCATAAGGAAACAATGGGAGGACATATCTCAAATATGGAACAAACTCTAGAATATTTACGATCTTTGCTTGAAGTGTTTGCATAGGTATTTTTATACCCCAAGCAGACTCCAAAGAATTTTTCCTCAGGTATTTGGCAAATGATGGGGAAGAAATAGGTAACTGGGACATATGTTTTGAGAGTATAAGGAGTTGGCACACTTTAAAAATGCTCTACAGAGTACTCTGTCGGAAACATTGGGTGAGCAAACCAGTGTTAACTAAGGAAATTATTTTTCTGAGCTGGGATACAGGATCTGAATCACTTAGACACAGTAAGACCTCGCTAACTTCAATTTCTGTGACTGCCAAAAAGACAATTACTAGAACATGGAAATAAAAGTCTAAATCAAATGCATCTGAAGTAGTGAAAATTGTGTGTGTGTGTGAGAGAGAGAAAAAAAAACTAGAAGTTGGATTTTTAGAAAAGGGTAGAAGCAGATTACATAGAAAAAAATAGAAATAGTGGGAATAATACATGCAGAATAATGTTCTGGCGGAAGAGTAAGCTTTAAGGAGAGTCAGGAATTGAGCAATTTATGTAATGCTGAACTAGTGATAAATGTAAAAAAAAGAATGCATGTGATCTACAATATTTTAACTGTAAACATGTTAATAGGGTTTGTTTTCTTTTATACAAATGTATGTTTGCCTATGTGTTGGGTCACAATTCTATAAAGATGTTAAAAAATAACTGATTTTGCTCAAAGGGAGTTAAATTTGAACATTGCTTTAAAAAATCTGTGTCTTGAACTTCCAAGATGGCTGCACATTGAGTAAAAATTAATTTCTAACTCTCCCAGTGTGAAAATAGAAACTCAGCAGAGAAGGTCAGTAGACTTGTGGTTATTGGTAAATTTCAGTAACTGGCTAGTTATTGCATTGCCTGGATGCCAGGAATAATGAAATATATAAGATCTGAAAAAAATTAACTTACAAAAAGTGAGGAAGCAACACTGGGGAAAGTTCTGCAGCTGCTCAGCAAAAAACAATGTAACCTTCAGACACGACTTCCTATAACCTACAGAAAGATATAAGACAACTGCATATAGAACTGGTTAAAATAAACACTGATGGAGTATATCAACAGAAATAAAAGGCTGGAAAAATGGAAGAAGCTTTAAATAGACATTCAGATGAGATGACAAAGCTGCAAAAATCAGAGATCAAAATGAAGAAAAGGCTGGCTGAATATGAGACTGCTCAGGAACAGATGTTTCAAAGATTAATATAACTAGAGGACAGAGCACATAGGGAAAACCTGATATTTTCAGCTATACCAGAGAAGCTGGAAGGAAAAGACCTAATTAATTTTATGAAAGCACAAATAAGCAACTGGACTGGTATTCCACAGCAAGAGTTGTTAGTTGAAAGAGCACATTGTGTGCATGCTCCAAACCTGGCTATGAGAAAGCAACCTAGACTTTTTATAGTAAAGATGCAATCCTACCAGCAGAAGGAGTTGATTCTGACAAATCTGTGGCAGAAGAACAATGTACTAAAAGTGGGAGACATCAGAGTTTTTGTGGAGAATGATCACTTATTATACACCGGACAGAAGAGGAGCAAATTTATTCCACTATTTGGGGAATGTGGAGATGCAGGTGTGAGATTCAAACTGCTGTACCCAGCTGCCGTCAAGATATTCTTCCCTGGAGGGACAAAATCATTTTTTTAAGTAGTACATGCTAAGGTGGAAATACAAAAGTTTGTCCAACAAAAAGTAAGCTGTGAAACAGGATATTTTGCTTCTTGTTCTTCTGGTAATAATGACCACAGAGGGACTGCGCCTGTGAAACTTTTTCAAAGGAAAATGTTGGAGAGAAGGAAGTGAGCATGAGAGTTGACTAAAAGAATCAAGATTATTTTGGAAATGAAGTAGATACAGAATTTCAAAGATGAACAGAAAAAAAACAGTAACTTACTATGGAATTACAATGCAATAATTATATACGTGAAATAGTTTCATAGTTTAGTACTAGGCTATCTGCCCTGGGGCAATTGTAAGCCTAGCCATAGTAATGTGGCTTTCGCCACCCCATGAAATGGTACAAAAAATGCACAGAAAAGATTTAGAATACTGTGCCTCTGACTAGTAGTGACACAGTGAAGGTCCCCTTATATAAAAGAATTAGTTTACTGTGCCCCTGTCTAGTAGTGACACAGATGTGACCCCTGGGGTAAACTTACAATCTCCCATCCACTCATCAAGATTTCTCTTGAAGAGAGTCAGTGAGGGGTTCTGCCTAACATGAACTGGGATCTTGTTCCAGAGCATAGGATGCCTCTGGGTTATGAATCTATCCCTCCCAGCATGTCCTATTCATACTTGTGCCGAGGTTTAAGTCTTTAGCTCTTGTGGTTCTGATGGAGTTGGATTTTTTGAGGTGGAGCAAGTCCATCAGTTCCTTAATGGACATGGCCTTGTACATCAGGCAGAGATCACCGCTGAGCAGGCGGTATGCTACTGAATAGAGCTGGAGTTTCTTTAGTCTGGCAGAATAAGACATATGTTGGAGACCCTTGATCCTCTTGGTGAGGTACTTTTGTGGTCTCTCCAGCTGTTGCAAATGCCGGGTGAGGTACATACCAAATGGGGCATTGTACTCAATCATGGGTCTGATGAGGGAGGAGTATAGGGGTACAATGACATCCTTGGATCTGGATGTGAATCCCTTCATGATAAGGTATGCAAGGTAGAATGTTTTTCTAACCACTTTGGCAACGTGGGTGTCAAATGAGAGGTCGCTGTCGACTTGGGTCCCTAGGTCTCCGATTACTTTTCCGTACTCAGTGGGTTGCTGTCTATGTGATAATTTGTGGGTACTTTGTTTTTCCCAAAGGGGATGACTATACATTTTTTTGGCATTTAGTTTAAGGCCATGACTCCGGCACCAGTTGTCCGTTTCTGTGAGGCCTTTTGTAGGATGCATGTGTCGGTGGTGTATCGACTATGGCGCCTAGTTTGCAGTCATCTGCGAACTTTGTCAGCCACAACCCTCCCATGTTTGCTTTAACATCTGAGAAATAAATGCCGAACAAGAGGGTCCCAGGGCAGATCCCTGTGGGACACCACTTGTGACTGGCTTTGAGTCAGACATTGCTCCAGCGATTTTAACTTTATGGGTTCTGTCCTTTAGCCAGTTTGCAACCCATCTAGTGACATAAGGGTTTACGTTTAAGCTGTTGAGCTTATCTATGATGCCTGGGTGGGGTATTGTGTCGAAGGCCTTAGCCAAGTCCAGGTAGGCTGTATGGACTGCTTTGCCCTCATCAATGGCTCTAGTGACTGTTTCAAAAAAGTCAACCAGGTTCAAAAGGCAGGATCTGCCCTTTACAAAGCCGAACTGGGTGGGGTCAAGTGTCTGTAGGTCCCTAATGTCTCTGTTTATGAGTTCCATAATGATTCTTTCCATAGCTTTGCAGACCAGGCTGGTTAAGCTTATGGGGCGGTAGTTCCCAGGGTCTGTAGAGGTAACCCCTTTGTGGAGTGGGACCACTGTTGCTGTACGCCAGTGTTCAGGTACATATCCTGTAGTAAGGCTAAGGTTAAATAGCATTTTTATGTTCGGGTTTAGCTCCTCTTGGAGTTCACGTAGCACGCAACCCGGGATACCGTCAGGTCCCATTGATGCTGTGTTTTTAGCTTTGTTGAGGGCTCTCACTTGGACATCTGAGATGACAGGGAGATTGCATTCAGCTGGGATAAGTATTTCTTCTTTTGGGGGTGAGGGAGGGGAGAAATTTGCACTGAACCTGTCAGCCAGAATGTTGGCAATACCTGTGGGTTCAGTGTATTTTTTGTTGTTGTGAACTAACTCTGAGCATATCTGAGGGTTTCCGCCCAGGTTTCTAACATAGCTGAAGAAGGTTTTGTGGTTATCTTTAGTGTCCTTAGCGATTTTTCTCTCAAAGTTGGCCTTGGAAGTTTTTATGAGAGAACGTAGTTTTCTGCTAGTGTTGATCAGAGATGTCTTCCCTTTATGGGATTTTGCTCTGTCGTACAGTAGCTTCCTTCTTTTGTTATACAATTTGTTAATGGCTGAGGTCCACCAGACAGAACGCTTGCCTTTGGTGGAGTGGGACTTGGATTTATTTGGGATTGCATGATCCATGCATTCTTGGAGATGTCCATAGAAAGCATTTGTAAAGGATTCGGCATTGTGGGAAGTGGTATCCACTGGCCCAGTGGGCTTAAAGGATGCCATCTCAGTCTTAAGAAGAGTGAAGTCTGCTTTTGAGAAGTTTTTCACTGTGGTTTTTTGTGCTGGGGGTGGAGGTGGGATATGTATATCCATGGTGATTAGGTTGTGGTCAGATCTTACTAGTGAGGGGTATACCTCCGGTGTGGAGCATTTTGTCCCCATGTTTGATGATCAGGTCTAGTATATTATCTCCCCTAGTGGGAGAGGTGACTAGTTGTTCCAATGCATTTGAATTTATGAATTCCAGGAACCTTTGGGCTAGGGTGTTAGGGCTAGAATAATGTACCCAATCTATGTTTGGGTAGTTGAAGTCTCCCAGTATGATGGTATTTTGTGATACATTCATATCCTCCAATGTCTGCAGGAAGGCTGAGTGGGGTTCCTGAGATTGGGAGGGTGGTCTGTAACATGCTACCAGTTGTATAGAAGTTTTGCCTATGCTTAGTTGCACCTGTATGGTCTCCGATGCTTCATGTGTTGCTACTAACCTGGAGGTTTGGGTGTCCTTGATGAATATGGACACTCCCCCTCCCTTTGTGGTTCGGCCCGGGTTATGGGGCCGAAAAGCATGATACGAGGTATAGCCTGGTAGCACTGGGGTGCTCTCAGGAGCCTTGAACCAGGTTTCAGTTACTGCACAGACGTCAATGTTCTCCATACTGAGGAGTGCATCAAGAGCCTGCATCTTGAGATTTAGACTTCTGGCGTTGAGCAGCATTACCCTTAGTTTTTTTCCATTTTTGTTTTCTAAGGAGGTGGGTTTGTCTTTTGAGCCTTGCCTAAAAAAGGCACTATGGGGGTGGCAAGAGCCTTAGCCAATATCCGGAAGCCCAGTGGTGACAGGTGCAAGCCGTCCCTTGCGAAGCAGCGTGGCTTGTCCAACATGTCATCCCCAGCAGACATTGGATCCCCTTAGAATGACACCAGTACTTGAGCCAATTATTAAAGCTGATCATCTTGTCTTTGTATTGTGGCATCATTCTTGGTGAGGGCAAGATGCTGCTCAGGGTCAGAGTCATACCAGCCTGGGCTTACATAATCAGAGAGCTCCTCTTTGTCTCTTTTCATGTAGTCCAGGGAGGTACGTCTCAGGTCATTCACGCCAGCATGGACAATGACGGAGTCATATTTGTACTTGCTTTGGAGTGACCTGAGTGCGTGTGTTATGTGGCGGATCCTAGCTCCTGATAGGCAGCTCACAGTCACCCTCTCCTTGTTCAGCCTGGTAAGCAGGACATCAGTGTGTCTGACTATAGAGTCACCTATTACTAGTGTATCAGGCATGGTGTTTGGCCTTAAGGGCTGTGATTGATTGACACTCTGATTTATTGAAGTATGTGTTGCATGTGTTTTGTTTTGAGGTGGTGGGTTTTTGGATGTCTGCTTTGGGAGCCTCTGTTGTTTTGGTAAGTTTTTATTAGAGCCTCGAGTATGTCTTTGTGTTTTTATGTGTTTGGTTTGCAGTTGTGGTAGGTCTATGTGGGACTGGGTTTGTTGTGTGTGTGGTTACCATCTCCTCCTGTCTGGTCGTGCCAGCCCTGAGTTGAGAGAGTTCAGCCTCCAGTTTGGTTATATAGTTGCATCTCTCACATGTATTTGTGTTTGTTGGGAGGAGGAGAGGGTTGTCTGTGTACATGAGACAATTGTAGTATTGTCTCAAGATACCTAGATTTACCAGCTGAACTGGAGTGGACGCCAGAAATCTGCCACTCGACATGCTAGAACAGTATAAGGGAGTGCTGTGCCTTTAAGGGAAGTGGATATTCACAGGGGTGGTAGGTGGATGTAGTGCTTACTTAGTACGAGAGCGCTTACTTAGTAGAGAAGTTTTGAGAACAAGTGCTAGGCTTATAATATAGCGAGTAGTCTGATTATACTAAGAGTAGAGCTTCCTTAAGGGAAAATTTGAAGAGCAGACTTGGTGGAGCCAGAAGTAGTCTAACCTTGTTTAACCAGCGCTGCGCAAAGCCATGAAAACGCGGATTTTAAACAGGGAACTTCAAAAGAGATAGAAATGGTCCAAAACAACCAATTACTACAGATCTTGTGCTGAGGTCACTTCCTACAGGGACAGGTAGGCTGCTCAAGGCTCCCCACTCCCACTGGTGAGCAAAGAAACTTCCTTCTATCCAAGTAAGGTAATGGACAACACAGGAACTACACCACAGCCCAGAATACAGCAATGCCTGTAAACTGGTCTAAACTAGTCGAGGAGAGGTGGGAAAACAAGGATTATTTTTTTGTTTTTTTTGTTTTTAGATAGAAACACACAGAAAATGCAGACACAGTAATAAATCAGTTACACAGGCTAGCACACTTTAGTGGGCAGCCTCAACAGTTAAATTAAACAAACAAACTTTCGATCAAATTCGACTAAAATGTAACTTTAAGTGCAGATATTAAATTAATGCAGCAAACAGCTAAAAAAACAGTTTAAGCTTGTTTAGGGTAAGCTAGAGAAGCTATTCCAAGTAAAAAAACAGCAAATATGACAGAACAAGAACATTTGGAAACACTGGCCTTTTTCAGGATCTGTTGGACTTGTGGGGGACTCCAAAGCATATGCCATACTTCATATCATTAATGTTTGGAAAGTGCTTTGGGGAGGGGAAGAAGAGGGAGAAAGTTACCCGTAAGTAAAGATTTTTTTCTTAAACGGTACCAATTCTGTGTCATGTGTTTTTCTTTACATGCTGTAAAGTTAATTTTTTCTTCAGTTATTTTTAAGTGTCATGGGGATTTGTACACAGGTGCTGCTGTTCTTTTTCTTGTTTTGTTTTCTTTCTTCCTTCTTCTCTCTCCCATCTTGTTCAGTTTTAAGAAATGTAGGTATTACAATGTAAAAATAAGCCTGGTTAAAAAGCATGAAAAAATAAAAAATGAATGTCCTTTTTCTCATTCTTGCATGAGGGAATGACTGAATTAAAGACCTAAGACTGATTTAGTAACAAGTGTCCAAAGAGAGCAAGTAAATGGGAAAAAAAACAATGAATATTATGAGGCTTTTTCTAGCAAATACATGTATACTCAGTAATAACTCTGCAGCTGGTCTTCAAGTTTCCATGGAAACAATGACAGATAAACTGGCTCCAGTCTGGTGGAGAGTGATTGGCTGAAAAAAAAAGGGAAATTGGCTAGGATATAATGCTCTCTGAAAGCATTTAGAGGCTTTCCCAAGGTAGTTAATGTTCTATGAAGACATGCATGAGTTTTCCCAGCTGGGTAAGCTATAAAGAAGATAAAACCAAACAGTACTTAGTAGAAGTGCAGGCTGCGCCATGCATCTTAGCATGGATGACCTTTCTTTTGGGTTGGCTCAAGTCTGTGAGTGTGGCTGTCAGTTTGGGACTTTTGTTCCTACTAGGAGGGTAAAATTTCAACATTTGAAGGTGTACATAATTTTGTGTGCTAGTATTAAGTTAATAGGTTTTAGGGGTATTGGGGTGTGTTTTGTTTTTTGTTTGATGGCTTTCAATAAGACAAAAAAGTTTTATAAGATTTCACATAGGCTCAAATGGATACGACAAATAACTGTATAAAAGTCCAACTTGCCAAACGGTGTTATACACAAAAGGTTGGAATAATACATTTTTAATACAATGCTTTATTTAATGACTTTGAATGTAAATGGCCTCAGATAAATATAAACAAGAAAAAGTAGCAAACTATATTAAAAAATGTAGAGTGCAAAAAGCTATGTTACAGGAGAGACACTTAGAACTGACCATGTGAATTTGATAAAGAAAGGCTTTCAGGATGGTTATTTAGCAGAATACCCGAGACAAAGGAAAAGAGGAGAACTTATGTTAATTGTAACAGGAGCTCAGATAGTTATAGAAGAAGATAAAAAAGATAATAATGGCATATTTGTAGTGCTAAGGGGCTACTGGTAAGGGAGGAGGATTACACTGGCATGTATTTACATTCTATCTAAAACTGCTATAATGGAGCTTAAGAAAATTCTGGGAGAAATAATCAGTTTTCAACAAGGAATATTACTTACAGCTGGGGAATGGAATTTGATTTGCAGCAGTGAAGATGTGTCTGCGGGGCCCAGAAGAAAAACATAGCAAACAAGGGTAGATTTTTGAAGAAATTCATGAAAATGAAAAGGGACATGGAGGAGCTGTCCGATCTTGTAGCCCAGGCAGGTATGACCCTAGCCCTGAGTAGCATCCTGCCATCACCCAGAATGATACCACAGTACAAGGACAAAATGATTGACTTCAACAATTGGCTAAGCTTCTGGTGTTATTCTAAGGGGATCCAGTATCTGTCTGCCTGGGATGACATGACTGACAGGCCACGATGCTTTGCCGGAGATGGCCTGCACCTGTCGCCCCTGGGATTCTAGATACTGGCTAAGGCTCTAGCCACCCCTATAGTGCCTTTTTTAGGAAAGGTTCAAATGACAAATTCACCACCCTAACAGGTACAGGCAAGAAGAATCAGAGGGTATTGCTACTCAATGCTAGAAGTCTAAACCTCAAAAAATGCACTCTCTCGAGGCACTCCTTAAAATGGAGAACATCAACATCTGTGCAGTGACAGAGACCTGGTTCAAGGCTCCAGAGAGTACCCCTGCATTACCAGGCTATAATTCATACCACACCTTTCGGCCACCTAACCTGGACCAAAACACTAAAGGCAGAGGCGTGTCCATATTCATTAAGGATATCCACACCTCCAGCCTAGTTGCTCAGCATAATGCATCCAAGATTATCCAAGTGCAACTAACTCTGGGCAAGACCGCAATCCAAATTGTAGCTTGCTACAGATCCCCCACAATGCCCCAGGATTCCCACTCCTCATTTATTAATATTCTCCGGTACAACCTAGCACCCTAATAAAGGGCGATTTCAACTACCCTACCATTAACTGGGAAAACTACTCATGTACCAACTCTTGTGCTCAACGTTTTCTGGAATTCATAAATTCCAATTCCATGGATCAACTTATTCACACCCCCACCAGGGGCAGCAATATCCTAAACCTGGTTATTACCAACATGAGCAACCGGTGCTCCACACCAGAGGTCAATTCCTTGTTGGTCAGATCCGACCACAAGCTAATCATCCTAGACATCCACATCCCTCCCCCACCCCCCATTAGGGAAACCACAGTAAAAGATTTCTCCAAAGCCAACTTCACGCTTCTTAAGACAGAAGTGGCAAACTTCAAGACACCCATGCTGACTGACAATAGAGGTATGACTGCTGAATCCTACACAAATGCACTTTATAAGCACTTACATGCGTGCATGGATCGTACAATCCCTAACAGAACCAAGATGCTATCCTCCAAAAAAAGGAAGCCAATCTGTTGGTCCCCTGCCATAAACAAACTCTACAACAGAAGAAAGAAACTTTCGCAAAATAGAGTAAAATCCCATGATTGGAGAAACTCCCTGGTCAGCCTCAGTATGAAGTTGAGATCCCTCATAAAATCCTCCAAAGCTAGTTATGAAAACAAAATCGCCACTGACTCTAAAGACAACCACAAAGCATTCTATAGCTATGTCAAGAATCTCAATGGCAACACTCAGATCTGCTCTGAGTTACAGCACAATGGCACTAAATATACAGAACCAACTGATATTGCCAACATCCTGGCAGATAGGTTCAGTGCTAACTTTACCACCCTGTCATCCCCTAAAGGGCCCATCTCTATACCAGAAGAATGCAAAGTTCCTGTAATCGCAGCTGCACAGGTAAAAAACACACTATCGAAAGCCAAGAACACAGCATCCATGGGACCTGACGACATCCCAGGCTGTGTTCTACATGAACTACAGAACGAACTGGCACCCCACCTAAGTAGCATGTTCAATCATAGCCACACCTCAGGCTATGTGCCCACTGAATGGCGCACAGCGACGGTCATCCCACTCCACAAAGGGGGAGCCACCACAGACCCCGGAAACTACCGCCCCATTAGCCTAACAAGCCTGGTCTGCAAGGCTATGGAACGTATCATCATGAACTTATAAACAATTACATTGGTAATCTCCAAACTCAAGACACCACCCAGTTCGGGTTTGTAAAAGGCAAATCGTGTCTCCTAAACCTGATAGACTTCTTTGAAGCAGTCACCAAAGCCGTAGATGAGGATAAGGTGGTTCACACATCCTACCTAGATCTCGCCAAGGCTTTCAACACCATCCCCCACTCTGGAATTACAGATAAACTCACTAAACTAGGTATAAATCCCTATGTCACAAGATGGGTTGCCAACTGGTTCACTGACAGAACCCACACTGTGAAAGTAGCAGACTCCAAATCCGACTTCAGACCAGTGACAAGTGGAGTACCATAGGGTTCAGTCCTGGGTCCTCTCCTGTTTGGTATCTACTTCTCTGAAGTACAGGCCAACACAGAAGATCTTTGGCTAACGAAGTTCGTAGATGACTGCAAACTAGGAGCCATAATCAAAACTCCAAAAGATGTGGACATCCTACAAAAGGGCCTCACTGAGACAGATGCCTGGTGTCAAAGCCATGGCCTCAAGCTCAATGCCAAAAAGTGCACTGTCATCCCTTTTGGTAAAAACTCAGTACCCATGAACTACCACATAGGTGGTAGTCTACTTAACACCGAAAGTGTGATAAGAGACCTTGGGACACAGCTGGACAGTAGTCTCTCCTTTGATAATCACACTGCCACAGTAGTCAGGAAATCCTTCTACGTGGCACACCTCATCACCAAAGGTTTCTCATCCAGGAAAATAAAGGTCATTGTTCCCCTCTACTCGTCACTCATTAGACCCATTATAGAGTACAATGCCCCTTTTGGTATGTACCTCACAAGACATCTACAACAACTGGAAAGGCCACAGAAATACCTCACAAAGAGGATTACCGGCCTCAAAGAGATGCCCTATGCAGACCGTCTCAAAAAACTGCAGCTTTACGCCATTGCATATCGCCTACTCAGAGGCGATCTCTGCCTAACACACAAAGCTATGTCAAACCCAGAGCTTTTAGACATGCTCCACTTAAAGAAATCCCAGTCCCTACGAACTACACGCTCTAGGGACATAAACCTTGTCACCACAATAAACAGAACATGCTGGAGGGATAGAGTCCTGTCCCAGAGACTTCCCATACTCTGGAACAAGTTACCTATCTATATCAAACAAAGCTCCTCATTAGCACTCTTCAAGAAAAATCTTGATGATTGGATGGGAGATTTGAAATTCACCCCGGGGATCACTTCTGTGGCTCTTCTCGACAGTGGCACAGGAAAATAATTTTCTTGGGGTGCGAAAGCCAGGGTACTTTTGGCTAGGCTTATATAGGCCCTAGGGCCAATAGCCTAGTACCTACCTATGAACCTATAAAATATTTGGCATGGAATATGTGAATTCAGTAATAGGAGTTCTGAGTGAATTTACATGTTACTCCCCAAGACAAAAACTGGGCTAGGCTAGACAGAATTTACATTTCACAGGAACATTAATATTTAACTGAAGGTCTTGATACTCACCCAATAACAGTTTCAGATCATTTGCCAATAATAACTGAAATAAAAGCACAGGGTAATGAAATAAAAATGAGACACTGGTGCTTTCCCACCTGTCTGTTGAAGAGAGGAAGTTAAGGAATGGGTTGTGGATATTATTCAGGAGTTGTTAGAGAGACAGAAATTTCTTCTGCAAATATAGCTAGGGAGTGGGATAAAATTAAGGTGGAGTGGAAAAATAGGGTGGAAATAAAAGAAAGGGAGCTATCATTAAGAAGTAACAAAAATTATTTAAAGGGACTGATAAATGTTAAAGTATTGCAGAATAGGGGGAATCTCACAGAACAAGAGGAGGATCAACTGCAAAATGCTAAGCAGAAAATAAGGGATTACCTCAATAATATGTAAAAGCTTTGAAAAATTGTTAAGCAACTATTTTTTGATAACACTAGAGCACAAAAACTTTCAGCACGACTCAGGCAACAGAAAGTAGAAAGGGTTGCCACCAAACTTAGGAAGCCTATAACAAGGAAGGTAACAAGAGATTCTGTAGAGGTATTAGAAATATTTCAGAAATTCTATGAGAGTCTCTATAAAGCAGAGAAATACGAAAATCAAGAAAAGATACAAATGGAAATGTTTATGGAAGAATTCAATAAGCCATATGAGACTCAATTACTAACAGTTAGGATATGAGGAGATGAGATAAAAATTATGTTGTATAAACAATCTACAGGAAAGTCCCCAGGAATAGATGGTATTCCTGTGGAAGTTTGGAAGCTAGGAAGAAAAAAAACTGATAAAGATCCGGAAAGTTTTATTTAACAGTATCTTAAGAGGAGGAGAAGTAACACCGTCCTGGAAAAAAGCAGTGGCAGTTGTAATGCCTAAAGAGGGTAAGGATCCATCAGATCCGGCTTCATACAGGCGTATTTGAATGCTTAACCATGATTATAAAGTGCTCATGTCTATAATGGCTAAAAAATTGGCAAAAGTAATGCCAAAACTAATAGATATGAATCAATGTGGTTTTGTGGAGGGGAGGCAAACATTTGACAGCATTAACAGAACACTGGTGATCCAAAGGGAAGCAAAATGCAAGAAAATACCTTTGTTGTTAGTGGGTCTTGATGCAAACAAAGCATTTGACAGAGTAAGCTGTGACTTTATGAGTACAGCAATGGAAGGGATCCATATCACATAGTCGAAGTTTAATAACTTCGAACACGGAATGTTCGAACCATCCTGTTCAAAGTTAAAAAACTTTGACTATGGATAAAAAAAAAAAAAAGAAAAGAAAACAAAATAAACTGTTGTAAGGAGGGGGGCAAGCATCCCTGCACTCCCACACCTCCCGCTACTTAAATATACCAACTCCGAGATCGCACCACACTGAACAAAACGGAAACCTCCCCTTATGGACATTTCCGTTGAAACGCTCAAACTTCTGGTCTCAACCATATAAGGTTCGAACTTGCAGAAGTTTGACTATCTGATAGGCACCCCAATGGAAACATTTGCATTTCTTGAAAAATTATAAGGCTAATTAGGAGGATATATGAGGGATCTTGTGACGACCGTGCCCTGGCCCAACAATCAAGGAGCCTCAATCCTCACCACTAACACCAGGGAGGTCGTCTCCTAGAAGAGAAAAGGATAACTAATGCACACAGTAAAGTACAATTTCCCTTAATTGCACACAGAGATCACAGTCAGTCTGAGGCTGGTTGTTCCTTTGCTCCCCAGGTCCCCAATAAGACTCCCCAATGGTACAGCTATAGGGTCCAGGTCTCAGCCCAGCTGGGCAAGCTAAAACCTCCAGTACCCTCTCTGTCCAACCAGTGCTTTGTGTCCCTGCTAAGTAGCTGACACACCACACACACACTTTGAGAAGAGGTTATACAACCACACAGACACTCCTGTGAAAGGCTGACAGATTCTCAAGCTGTGCCCCTTTACCCAGACAGGGTACTGTGCAATATTATTATCCAATGGTAATGTGACTATACAGTCTAAGGCTTATTAGAGTGGACTATTACAATAACCTCTATAAATATGCAATGTACTCCAGAGCTTATATCTACACAAACCAGCCACAGGTAGAAGGTTTTAAAAATATTTAATAATAAATAATTAAAACACAAGACAAAACTATTACACCACAGTGATATCTAAGAGTTCAGAGATCACACCGAAACTTAAAATAATACAGTAGGACAGGTCTGATTAGAAGGAAAATAACTAATTAATCCTTACTAGCTTTAACTATTCCTACAAGAAATCACAGTGCTAAAACTTACATGTGAGCTTAAGGCAGAGTGCTGAGTTAGATGTCCAAAGTCAAAATGCTCCCAGTCTCTTGTGAGAAATAGTATTTAAACATTACTAACAAACATGTCTCTAAGGCCCTCCCAAATTACATCATTTTTGACACTTAAGTTTTCCCAATATTCATATTGCATCATCTTAACACCTGGTCTGAGTTCTCAGGCCAAAAACTGCATTATTTAGCAATCTAACACCCGCTCCGAAACTTACAACAATACAAGGCATTTCACATATACACTCTAGCAGAAACTATAGCAATAAAGCACATTCCACATCTAAATTCCAGTCATAAACTTTAACCTTAAAACAATGGGAATGAAACCTTCATCCAGATGCACTGGAGACGAATTCTAACATGAAAGGGTCACAACATGCTTCACTGCGCTAGTAGAGTGCAATGTTGTCACATATTTTACAGTTCCACATTTCACAGTGTTCTTTTACACTCAAGAAAACATGCCTGTATTTTACATTTATTTACAAATGCCAGAATTATATATCAAATTCTATTTGACTAGGCTGGCAGCCTTCGCCCATCTCTCCCCAATCGTCACAGATCTGACGTGAAAATTCAAGTGGGTGGGGTCCTCACTAATAATTTCTCTTGACAAGAGGAACCACTCAGCAGTGTCCTCTTTCCCCTTTATTATTTGCATTTCAATTAGAACCACTGGCAAAGAAAATAAGGGACTCAGAAATTCAAGGATATAATTGCTATGGTAGTCAAGAAAAGCTGGCTTTATTTGCAGATTATATTATTTTACACCTGAGAAAACCAGAAAAAGGCATTACAGTGTTGTGGAACATTTTAAGACAGTTTCAGATCTTTTTGGGATACAAAACTAATGAAGTTAAAACAAAGGCAACAGCGGTAAATTATGTACCCATGCATGAACTGGTTCAGGAATATCCATATTTATAGGGACATGATAAAATGAAGTATTTAGGAGTATGAATTAAAAATTATTCTAATGTGGCAGCTAAGGATAAGTGGGAAGAGACTAAACAAAAGATAATAGAAAAACTGAGAAAATGGAAGCTTTGTTATATGGATATGGATAGTAAGATACAAGTAGTTAAAATGGTTTTAGTCCCTTTAGTCTTGTACACAGGTCAGTCATATTTTTATCATCCAGAGGAGAAGTTGTGGCTAGCAATTAATTAAGAGTTGAGGGACTTTACCTGGGAGGAGAGGAGGGCAAGAGTCAAGTGGGATAAGCTGATTCCTCTAGTAGAACAGGGCAGATTGGGATTATGCAGTTTTAAGGGGTATTTCAGAGCTACACAGTCAAGGCTCCTATACACAGCACAAGCAGAAAACTATAACTCAAAGTGGAAAGGGATGATGATGATGATGAAACAGTGTGTAAGCTCAAGAAACAAAAAGAAACTGGGATTTTGGATGCAAACCTTTAAGGAGAATAACAATAATCATACAGAATATTATATCCATAAAGTAGCAAAAAAGTATTCTAAGAACTAAACCAACACAAGAATGGAGAAAGGAGATTCTGCTGACAGGAATGACTGCAATTAGGGATACAGACAAGAGGCAAGAGGGGACTGAAATTTATTGGAAAAACCTGGCAAAGGAACCAAGGTATTGGGAGCAAATAACTAGAGACGGAAAGACGATAGAATGGGAAGACACCAAGAAGTTATATGGACTGCAGGTTAGAGACCGTCTTCCCTATCAGGGACTGACATCAGAGTATACGCAAAGAGAAAGAAATAGGGGAGTCCTAAACGAAAGACCAGCACTGGTAGAGTTTTAACAGAATCTAGAACAGAAGCCGCCATTAAAGAAAGGAACAATTTGTCCAGCATATAAAATATTGCATGATAACTATAAGAATCAATCAGAGGAGGTTAGAAAGGATTGGGAAGAGACACTGGATAAGCAATTCACAAAGAAACAATGGGGGGATATATGTATATTTCCCAAATATAAAACAAAATCTAGAAGATTTAGGATTTTGCCTGGAAATGTTTACATAGATATTTTATACCCCACGTACACTCCAAAGAATTCTTCCTCAGGCACACATCAAATGTTGAAGGTGTGAAGGGGAAGAAAGGGGTAACTGGGTACATATTTTCTGAGAGTGCAGTGAGTTGGCAGACTTTAAGGATTCTCTGTGGAATGCACTGTTGGGAGAAGCTGGGTAGGCAGATTGGCCTGATGAGGGAGATGATTTTTCTGAGCTATGATAAAGAATCAGAATTGCCTAGACAATGTTAAGGCCTTGCTGTGTCTAACAATGGTGGCTGCCAAAAAAGCAACTACTAGAAAATGGAAAACAAAATCTAAGCCAACTATACTGGAAGTAGTGAATATAGTAACAGAGATAAAACAGCTGGAAATGAGATCTTTAGAAAAGGGTAGGAGCAAACTACATAGGAAAAAATGGGAATTGAGGGCACAACACATACAAGGAATGAATAAGCTTTAAAAGGTGGCAGGACTTAAATGAGCTATGTAATGTTTGAGTGAGACAGATTGGGTAGATCATAAATGATGTATAATGTTTGCAACTGGGAGTGTGTCAGTATGGTTTGTGATGTAAAATGCTTCCAACCAGGATTGTGTCAGTGTGATTTGTTTTCATTTATATAAATGTAAGATTGCCTAAGTCATAAGTGATGGTTTATTAAATATGTTTCTTGTTTAAAAAAAAAGTCAGGAACTGAATAATGTATGCAATGTTGCTTAGATTATATGATATATATAAAGTATAACATTTGTTATATTAATATAGTTTGATTACTTTTATATAAACGTCAATTTGCCTATGTCATAGGATCACAGGAAGTTACTAGGTTATTGGCCCTGAGGCCCTTACAAGCCTAGCCAAGAATTTATCCCATGTTCCAAAAAGTCAGCACCTATGCCACTGTCCAACAGGGACACAGGTGGAATCCTAGGGGTGTATTTTTCTTTCCCATCTAGTTATCCAGGTTGCGCTTAAAAAGGATTAATGAGGTGCTCTGTTTTACATGGAGCAGGAGTCTATTCCACAAAAGGGAGAGTCTCTGGGACACAAACTTGTCCCACCAAGTCCTATTGATGTCCAAGACCAGGGTGAGGTCGCACGTGCGGGTTAATTGAGTGGAGCTTGACTTGTGGATATGCAGCAGTCCCATCAGGGCAGGGTCTGAGATTGCTTTGTAAGCCAGACAGAGGTCACCTCTGTGGAGTCTGCAGGAGACTGAGTAGAGGACAGGGCTTTTAGCCTGTGCAAGGTAGATGTTTGAGGCCCTGGATTCTCTAGGTGAGGAACCTCTGTGGTCTCTCCAGCTCCTCCATGTGCTTTGTGAGGTACATGCTGAAAGGGGCATTGTACTCAATAATGGGTCTTATAAGGGAAGAATACAGGGATGTTATGACCACCTTGTCCCTGGATGAGATACCCTTACTAATAAGGTGGGCCATGTAGAAAACCTTCCATACAATGGAGGCAATATGGTGGTCAAAAGTCAGTTTGCTGTTAGCCTGGGTGCCTACGTCCCTCACAACTGACTGCATGCTTAGGACCTTATCAATGTGATAATTTGTGGGGACGTCACTCTCTCCAAAAGGGATGATGATGCATTTTTTGACATTCAGTTTGAGGCCATATTTCTGGCACCAGTCATTTGTTTGGGTGAGACCCTCTTGGAGGATGTCCACATCACTAGGGGAATTGATGACAGCACCCAGCTTGCAGTTATCTGCAAATCTGGTCAGCCATAGCCAACTAGATTTGGCCTGAACCTCTGAGAAGTATATCCCAAACAAGAGAGGCCCCAAGATCAATCCCTGGGGTACACGACTAGTTATGGGTCTACTACTTGAGGTGGCTTCCCTTAGTTTGACTAGGTGGGTTCTATCAGTGAGCCAGTTTGCTACCCATTTGGTAAATATGTATTGATGCCTAGTTGAGAGAGTTTATCTATTATACCCGAGTGGGGAATAGTATCAAAATCTTTGGCCAGGTCAAGGTAAGCGGTGTGCACCGTCTTCCCCTCGTCTATGGCCTTGGTGACTGCCTCAAAGAAGTTGACCAAATTTAACAGGCATGCCCTCCCTTTGACAAAACTAAACTGTGTGGGATCAAGTGTCTGGAGGTTGCCAATGTCCTTGTTAATGAGGTCCATTATAATCCGCTCCATGGCCTTGCAGATCAGGCTTGTTATGCTGATGGGTCTATAATTTCCTGGATCAGTGGACGTTCCACCTTTGTGCAAATGGATGAAAGTTTTTGTCCTTCACTCAGCTGGGATGAAGCTGGTACTCAGGCTCTGGTTAAATAGGGTGCCTAATGGTGATGCAAGTTCCTACCTGAGTTCATGTAGGATGCAGCCTGGGATGTTATCGGGTCCCATGGAGGCTGTATTTTTTGCCTTAGAGAGGGCAGTGATGACTTGCTCCCTAGAAATAAAGGGATGGGGGGGGGCAGGTACTGTGGATGTTCTGTTTTACTGATGGGGGGGACAGAGGAGTGAAGTTTTCACTAAACCTGCCTGCCAGCAGGTTGGCTATATCTACAGCATTTGTGTATGTGGTGTCCTTGACCACCAGTTCTAAGCAGATCTGGGTGCTTCCCTTGAGATTGCTGACATATGTGAAGAAGGCCTTATGACTGTCTTTAGTAAATGTGTCCAGTTTGGAGTCGAAGTTTGCTTTGAAGAATTTCACTAGTGTTCTTATTTGCTTGTTCAGGCTAAGGACAGATTGATTTCAATTAGGCACCTACTCTTTCTTGGTCCTGGACAGCAATTTTTTCTTTTTATTATAGAGTTTATTTATTGTAGATGTCCAGCAGACAGGTTTACTCTTCCTTGAAGAGGATGATTTCATCCTGTCTGGTATTCCTGATTCCATGCAGCTATATAAATGCTCATATAGTACTATGGTGTAAGTATGGACATATGTGTCAGTTTCTATGGAGGGGGAGGGGGGCTGTGAAGCTGTTTATACCTTCTCTCAGGAGGATGTAATCAGCTTTGGAGAAGTTTTTTTGTTTGACCCTAGCTGGGGGGCAGGGGAGATGGTGACTTTTTAAAGTGACTGCTTTGTGGTCATATCTTACCAGGGATGATGACACTGTAGGGATGCTGAAGTGGTTACTCATATTGGTTAATACCAAGTCCAAGATATTTTCACCTCTTGTGCGGGTGTCAACCAACTGGTCCAATGCATTTGCATTGATGAAATAAAGGGATCTCTGGGCATTTGTGTTTTGGCATGAGTATTTCTTCCAACCTGTGGTTGGATAGTTAAAGTTGCCCAGGATCAGAGTAAAGGGTTGAATCCTGATAGATTCGAAGAGGTCTAGATAGGTGGAGTAGGCATCTTGAGTCAAAGTTGGAGGCCTATAGCTAGCTATGATTTGAACAGGGGTCTTGTCAATTGTGACAATTCAACAAAGTTGTCTGAAAAAAAAATCTGTGTCTTAAGTTAGTTAGCAGAGGTTATGAAGAAGAATCAATAAGAAAGGTAATCAAAATATTTTATAATAAAAATGAATAAGCAGAAGAAAAACAGAATGAACAGGGTCCAAAGACAGGCAGCTGAAAGAAAAAAAGGAACAGGGGAACAACTCAGAAATTTAATGAATTTAGGTTCTGGGTTCATGGCAAGAAGCACAACTGTGTGCATTTTCACTTAAAGTTATAGGACATCTGGGAAGAACGAAGCAATACTAAACAATATATAAAAAAAAGAAAGTGGGAAAATTTCCATTGTTAGCACTGTAAAACATGCACACAATGACAGCACTAACAAAAATCAGGAATCAATGGCCAGAGATTTAATACAGTACAGACTGGTATGTGCATCTCACACAGTTAATATGCTTATGACAAAAAGTATAGGTAGGAGAAACTATGAGAAAGGGTAAGATGAGAATTAACACTTAAGGGAGTTACAGATTACCAATTTGGGTAGTCCCACAGAAAAACATTATTTTGAATAGGAAAACAATGAGAAATGCATACAATTTCTTATATTAGTCAGGGTTTTAAACTGTTATACATGTATGGACAAATTGTAAAGAAATCTGTAAATATTTTTTATGTTAAATACTTTGTGTCCCACAGAGTTTGAATCAGGATATTAACTGGAAAGCCTCCAGTTTAAACACTTGAATAAGCATGATAATCCTAAGAGCTTTGACTACAAATTGAGTTACCTGGCAGTAGACAATTTTCAAACCTCCTTGAAGGCAGTTGTTTGCTGAAATGTGAGGAATGCTTTATTATTATTATTGCTATTATTATTTGTTAACAAAAGTTAAGCGTTATCATTTTCTGTGTGGCTAATTTAAAAACTCAATGTTTGATGCCCTATTAGCTGGCTATGTTTGTATAGTTATCAGGTGAGGAGTTGTTAGCTGTTCCAATAATTAACCTTGAAGCATCATGAAGGTTACCTTACCAAGCCCTTGTCATCCGGAAATGGCTACCTCCATAACTTCGACATTTTGGGAAGCCCCTAAAACACAATTTATTTAGGTGGAACTTTTAACATCTGCTTAAGAGTTCTATTTTTATATTTCTTGAATTATTTTTTCTAAATATTCTGTAGATTTGCTGTAGTAATTTGCATGCAATTTTATTTGGTAAAATTCTTTGTTTCTAGCCATTTAAATACTAAATAAAAGAATGCATATGTAAACAAATAATCCTGCCCTCTTTAATGTGGACCTTAGACCCTGCCACGTTTTGGAAAACTCAGATCTCTTTGGCTACTGCCTTAATACCCCTACCCCCACTTCTTTAAACTTCCTCCACTGATGAGTCTGTGAACCAAATAAACTGCATTAATGTAACAGAATCCTCTTCTTCTACCTTTACAATAAGATTGCTTATCCTAGGTTTTGATGTGGTCCACTCCCTAATGGGACTGTGCTCCTATACTCTTATCTTGAACTTGACTGCCCTACTTTATGTAGTACTCTACCTCCATCCATCTCTTCTGCAATTTATAACAAAGTATACAAAGGCATCTCCATTTCCTCCATCTTGTAACATGATATGTTTTTATTAAATGATTACTGCCTTTTCTATGCAGAGTGCAAATATGCATTTTTTATGTGGCACAATTTCATATAGTGTATCACATAAAGTTTATAAGTTAGCAGTACATTACTTTGCTTCCATCTCTACTGCTTTATTTTGAAAAAAAAAAAGTTATATGGTGTCCGGAGTACTATTCTCTGTTATTGTGCAGCTATGATTCAAGACAATCTGTCAGAGACTAAAAAATGCAGATCCATAAGTTCAATTTGTTCCTTAGAACACAACATCTGAGAAGGTATAGCGTGCCCCATTTTTGCATATCACAGGAAAGAAACAATAGAAATAGATAATATATCCATGTTTTCTGGCAGACAGTAGTATTGCTGTGATAAAACAGAAATTTCAGGACTCATACGAAACTAGAAACAATCTACCAGATTTCCATTTGTTTTCCATGCCAGCACAAAGTTCCATGAAAAGTAATAACAAACACGATTTAAATGCTAAAGACTAGCATTCTTTGTATAGTGAATTAAACAATCAAGTGGTACAAGTCAAAAAATGTGTGTGGGACGTCTGATATGCTTCCCTTAAACTAACAAAAGCTATTTTTACCACTCCAACGCTGAACAGATAAAAATGTTAAAAAGCCAAAAATTATTATCTTCAGAAAGTTGTTACAGATTGATGAGTGACATCCTGGGGAAATGAATAAAGGTCAAAAACAAAAGCAGAAAATCTAAGAGAAGATTCCAAAGCCAGAGGACTATGTTGCTGAAATCCTGACTGTATTATAAGTTAAAGGAGATGGAACTGGGATGGATTCTACAGATACGCAAGAAACAACTGAAGCTAAACAAGAAGAACTTCTGAACAAGCTAGTCAGACTGAAAGATCTACAAGTGAGAAAGTACAGTTATGTAAGGAAAAATGTTGGTTAAATTGAACAACAAAATAAAAAATAAAAAAAACACAAAAAGCGAAAAACACCAACTGCAGAAGCATAAAATCCAAAGGTAATATTCCAGCGCCTCGGCTAGCAAGCCTTTTGCAGAGTTAACATTACAGTAGCACAAGCTACACTTAAATAACAAATATCACATGTCAATTAACTAAAACAATTAAACACAAACTAATAATCAACAGTTAGTGCAGAAAAGCCTTCCACTCCAGTTCTTTGTTTAACCCTTGAGGCACCAAAGTGCCAAACTTTAAAATACAAACTACTTCTTTATACAACAGTTTATTTTTAAGTGAACATCATCCTTAACCAGAACTTGTTTTAAAATACATGCTTCTAAACTGGTACAAGACCTCAAGTGTACTGCATAAAAATGTAATGCCAACGAGCTATCCAAATTTTGATTCTTAATGTCTCTAACATGCTCTTGTATTTTGATTTTAAACATTCTTTTGGATTCGCCTATACCGAAGAAACCACAAGGGCATGAGATACAATAAACCACTCCCTTAAACACACAGGAGAAAATAGCTCTAGGCTGAAAAGAAATGCCATTTATTTTATCAAAAGTCCTAACCACATGAATACAGATAGAGCATTTACTACAGGGAAATGTACCAGAATTTTGTAAAGGAATAGTTAAAATTTCAGTAGGCATAGAGAACAAATTATGAACAACCATGTCTTTTATATTTCTGGCACTCTTATAAGAGACAGTAATGGAGTCAGGTCAATTCTTAATCCCAGACTTCCCCTTATGTAAGAATGGCCAGTAATATCTTAAGATTTTTACTAACTCAGCACTATAAATATTATAAGTAGTGACAAAATATATCTTATCACTAGTATTCCCTGCAGGACTCCTGTATCTATTCACAGACTTCATATCATCTGGAACATTAACCACACTAGTCCCTTCTCAAGCTCAAGTTATTCAAAGAATAAGAGTATTAAACAATTTTGGATTTTATGCTTCTGCAGTTGGTGTTTTTCGCTTTCTTTGTGTTTTTTTTTTAATGTGTGTTATACCATGTATAGGATTTAAAAAACAGACAGCTTCCACAGCTTCAGGTCACCTTCCACTCACCTGAAACTAGTCAGCTCGAGTTGAGCTGATTGAAAAAACAAGTTTAGGCACCAAGCCAGCCCTTCAGAGCTTTCATGCTAACAGAGAAAGGGAAGCTGAGCCCTGAGAAGACATTGCTAGGAGCAACAAAAAAAATAAATATCCACACCCTGGCATAAAAAACACACCAAAAAACAAGGGGAATGGCATGAGGGGGTGGCTACTGCAGAAGTGAGCATTCAAACATCTACTGTTATGCTACATTTACTTACACAACTGCACTATGTTCTTCAAAATGATCACTGTTACAGCAGCCTAAGCTATATCGGTAGATTACTATAGCTTAGAACTGGGAGGTGGAAGGAGGAGGGCCCAGGAGCCCCATCAGAATGTTCTTAAGCAAGCCTGAACTGGAAAAGGAAGCTAGCTTGTAGTGCTTTGTAAAAGTATGTAAAGAGCACCAAGTTGCAGCTTCTAGAATACATCTAGAGTCCAACCCTTTCCAAATAGTGATAAATGAAGCCAAGGCCCTGGTAAAATATCCCTTTGACCCTGCCTGGAATAGTTTTCTTGTGGTGGGAATAACCAAAGGTAATAGCCGCTGACACCCACTTGGAAACAATGCTTTGACACAGGCTGTCTCTTCTTACCTTCACAAGAAATGTATGTATGTATATATTTATTTATTTCCTTCCATTTGTTTACTAGGAGAGTCTGACTGAGCCAGAGCTAGCCCTTTTTCGGTGGAGGCCAGGGAGAAAAGCTCCACAGATACAAAGTTGCACTAATGCAAAAGAATTTGAGGAATACATTTGGTAAACAATGTAGATTTAGAATACAGAAATCTAAAAAAACAAAACAAAGCAAAAATCTCTAAAACAAAAGGAATACATGCAATTCATAAATAGCCATACAGGAAATGGTAAGGTTAAGGAAATTAGTTTTGGCGCAAGGAAATGAATACACTTTTGAGCCTAATGAAAGAAGGAATGGTCCTGCTGAGCAGACATAAGAAAGATGTCAGTAGCAGGAAGGGAGGAGGGAATGATGCTGTAGAGGGAGAGAATGAGGGAAACAATGATACTGCAGAGCAGATAGAAGACAGTTGTCAGCAGCTCAGAGGGAGAAGGAATAAGAGGAAGGAGAACCTAGACACAGAAAAGGGAAGTGAGCAGGTGAAAGAGGAGAGCTAGTGAGAGGTGTATTCAAAAATGTTAATCAGGTCTGATGCAGGAGGACTGAAAAAAGATAGCAAATGAGTTGTCAATGGACATTCTGGATATGAAATATCCTCTCTCATTTTGGGGTTCAGGGAAGAACACAGGGAGATGGATAGTTTGGCTTAAAGTAACTTTTTTCTGTGTTCAGAGTTAAAAAGAACCTCAAGTCAGCCAGATGACTTGGTTCAAATGGCGCAAGTGTTAGCTTCACTAACACATAATTAAGATCCCAAGAAGGAGCCACCAGTTTCCTTGGAAGTCTCTGATGCAATACACCTTTCAAAAGTATTTTGACATGGGAATACTCTGAAAGAGAGGATATGACAAACTCTGATAGAGGAGTAAGACAGGCCACAGGAAAGTAATTTGCACAAATGTTGTAAAACAAAAGAAACACTAGCCCTGAATCAGTGCTGGTTATTTTGCAGGCACCAGCTAGAAAACCTTTTCTATTTGCTAATATATGATTTTATAGCAGCAGGCTTTCTTGTCCTCATTAGTGTCCACTGTACATCTTCAGTAAACAGTGCCTAAAAGGTACTAAAGGCCCTATCATCCTGGCAGTTAGTCAGTTGAAGTTGTTTATGGTCGAGATGTATCAAACACCACTGTTCTTGTGTGAGTTGATCCAGTCTGTAAGGATGATTGGGTAATTGCCCCTGGCTAGATACAAAATAAGGCAGAACCACATGTCTGGGCCAGAAAGAGCACACTGATCATGCAGGATTCATTCTGAATCTTCAGAAGTACCCTGGTATCAGTGAGAAAGCATAGAGGAAAATTCCTGTCCAAGGAAAAGAAAAGCAAAGAAAAGAAAAAGCATCCCATCTTCCAGGCCTTCTTGCATGGAGTCCTGGAGCAGAATTTTGCCAGCTGATTGTTCTGAGTGGAGGCGAAAGTTCTACTTGAGGAATTTCCCACAGATGGATCAAATCTTGAAAAACACCCTGATCTAGTTTCCATTCATGAGGTCTACCTTTGTTTTGTTCAGCTCGTCTGCCACACACTTCTTGCTGTAATGGAATGTAGGAAGCCTGTAAAGTGAGATTGTGCTGTAAGGCTATATCTCATACTAACATGGCTAGTCTTCATTGGGGGGGGGGGGATACCTGGTTCCCCTTTGCATGTTTATGTATCACAGCACTGCAGTATTGTCCGTAAAAACTTGAAGTGGTCCTGGGGACCAATGGTGATTCAGACAGTTGAGTGCCTTGGTAAGGGCAAGCATTTCTTTTATATTTATGTGCTTGTGTCTGTCTTGGTTGTCCCAGATACCTTGCAGTTTTATTCCCCTTAACACTGCTCCCCAAGAAAAATCTGAGACATCTATGGTGACTGACTGCTTTGGAGCTGGGGGTGGGACCTGGATTCAAGAATATTTGATGTCTCCACAAAGTGACTTCTCTTCTCACAAATCCTAGAACTGGAATCTGAAAAGATAACAGATGTTGGTGCTGCGGCCAGTGAGACTTCAGATACTAGTGTATCTTTCTCAGGTGGAGTCTTGCCATAGGTATCATGAGAATCATACATGCATGAGACCCAGAATCCAGAGGTATTCCCTCACAGTGAATCTGTCTGGAGTGAACCCCCAGGGAATAGATCTAAATATAGATATATTTTTTTCCTGTGGAAGAAAGGCTCTTAGTACTGAGGTCTCTGACACCGCAAGAACACATTCCTGTGTGATGGAGTCATAAAAAAACTTTTAGATGTTGTCTTGGAATACCAGTCTGCATAAGGAGATCTCTCACCAGACTGAGAGATTCATGAAACTTTAAAAAGGTCTCTCCACAGCTAAGCAAGTCAACTAAATATGCAAAAATGTGGATACCCTGTAGCCTGCAATGTGCTAAAACTGGAGCTAGACACTTTGTGAACACTCTTGGAGCAGTGGATAGCCAAATGGGTAAGGCAGAGAACTGATAATGCAATCCAGACACACAGAACCTTAAGAACCATCTGAACTCTGGACGGCTAGGGATGTGATGATAAGCATCTTTTAAATGCAAGAATACCAACACTCAAATGAGGAAGAAGGAATAAGAGGTTATGCAGTGAAAGCATTTTGAACTTGGGCACTTGATGAAACTGATTTAGGAAGGAATGTCCAGAACTGGTCTCAATGCATTTTCTTTCTTTGACACCAGAAACATTCTTGAATACAAACCTCTTCACAACTGGGAAGGAAGAACTGCTTTTATTACCCTCTGAGAAAGCATGTGTTGTAGTACAGGAGGGAACAGAGGGGTGTGGTCTGGTAGTGTAGAAAAATTCCCTGGAAAGGATGGATTTTCTTCCCACTGCCATCTGTAACCCTGCTGAATCAGTCTTAGTTTGTCTGACACAATCTACTGCCACAGGCAAAACTGGAGATTCAGACTATCTGGAAGGAATAAGGAACTGCCAGGGTGGGATGGGGGTACAAGGTCCCTTAAATAGTGATTCTGCCTTATTTGACTGTCTTTTATTCTGAGGGCTCCCTGCTTTCTTTCTGGAACCTCCCTGCCATTGTTTTCTTTAGCATTTTGCTGAGAGTGTTCTGTATTTCTTCCTAAAATTGAATGAGGGAGCAAGAAAAACCTTTAGAAAATTTACAGAGATGAAAAATCTGAGAGATTCACTTTAACAGCTTACCCCTCTCATTACATTTTTTGATAACCTCTGTAGCACTGGGTCCAAAAACTAAATCTCTATCCAAAGGTGACTTTAAAATCTCATTTTTTTACAACTTCTGGAGGTTCTGAGAATGCAGCCAGACAACCCCTCTCAACATAGTACCAGTAGCAACACTTTTGGATGTAGCAACTACTTAGTCATAAACAGACATTATAAAATGAGTACCGATACATTAGAAAACGAATACTGACGTGAGAAAAAGAAGAAACTTCTACACAAAGCAGATTTTTCCTCACAAGAAGGAACTGCAGATAAAACATTCCTCATACTTTTACAATTAGTCAGAATAAACTTTAACATACGAGCATGACAATTCGAACTTCTAAAAATGAAAGCTGCTGAAGCACACACTTTTTCACCCAAGTTTAACTGGTTTACCATCCTTGCCAGAAGGGGAAGGATTAGAATTAACATAATGATTGGCAGCAGATGGAGTGACTAAAGCTACAACTGCTAGTTCAGGTCAGGGATGAAATGTATAGAAATTTGAAAGATTGAGGAACTTTGTACATTCATCTTCATTTAAAGTGTTGCAGGTTGGCTGTCAGGAAACCACATGCTGTGACAAACACCTCCTCCAATGCTGGCAACACAGGGATGGGGGAGTGGAAGAAGGTTATGGGAATTCCAGTTGTAACATTTCGCAGTATTTTCTGAAGGACTGAGAAACCTTGGTGTTCTCCTATTGAAAACACTGGCACATTCTGGAAATTGTCAAGGATTCTCTTTCTCATAGACTAAGAGATTCGAAAAACATGCTCTCGGAGTCTGAATCAGAATTCTGAGGAAAGAAATTATCTGTCACATCACACTCCTTTACAGATTCAATTTCTTGAATCTCTTCAAGAAAAGAGGAATCCCTTTTTCTCTTACCAAAAACTAGCTGATAAGAAGGGTCAATAGCCTGTACAAGACCATGAGCAAAAGTTAAACTACTCCTGCCCAGCAAAACTGGAGCAGGAGGACATACAGGCTTAGTTTTCTACACTTTTTGGCAGGAAAGTTAGGGCAAACAGGCTTTTTAACGGCCACAGTAGCTTCCCAAGGAAGGACACAACATTCTGGCAGGGACACCTTTCCTGCCCTTCTCCCAACACAATCAAAAGTGGCTCTCCTTTGCTCACTGAGGTTGGACCAATAGCCGCAGAAGATGTGGCTAACTACTGGACCATAATGGCTGTATGAACAGTACCAGAGAAATCCATGAAAAAAAAAAAATGAGTGGTCTGAAAAACAAGCTTTGGCCACATCTGAGCAACCAGCAGTTGCTAAGACAAATTACTTAGCCAGCTGTGGTGGTAAAGGCTGTTTAGTTAATGCTTTCTTTTTGTGGATGGAAGAAAGACGGACTGTGGGACAAGTAGTTTGCTCCATTGTCGAGCAGAAAATGTTGCCTCTTTCCTGAGGAAACTAAGTAGCACAAGCAAAAGAAAACACAGTAAAAAAGCACCCTAATGCACTTTATCAGCACCCAAAAGTAATTTAAACACAGTTTCTCCACAGAAATACAGAAAAACACAGTTCTAGAATGTTTTAAATCAATGTTTAAAGTGTCAAACACAAAACTGCACACCTGTCAAAGTACAACCAAACTGAATCACAGTCAAAACACATATTCCTAACTTAAGACAGACTTCCCAAACCGGAAAGGAAATTAAAACATTAAAAATAGTATGTGGATTTTTTTTTCACAAAAAGAAAGTATAGTTGTGTAAAATGTTACCCTACTGGTAGATGTCCCTCTCTTCACTGTTGCAGTATTCATAACAATAGGGATCCCCTGCCAAGGGCGGCCCGGCATTCGGCCAGTATACCAAAGCCTTAGGTTGCTTTAAGGTATGCTGTACATCACATGTATGCTCCTCGCAAAGCTTAGGGAACAAAGGTGACATCCAGATGTAGCATCCTCAGAACTGACAGCCCCAATAGGAATGCCAGTCCAAGGAAGACAAGAGGTAACCAGTACATCAGGAAGATAAATGGACCAGGGGGAGGAGGGAGGGAGTGAATACTGCAACAGCAAAGAGAACATCTAATATTATGGTAAGATTTTACACAACTGTACTATGTTCTGCCTTATCACTGTCGCAATATTCATAACATTAGGGAGAGTGCAAAAGTTCAGGCAGAAACATGACAGGAGGAAGGACCAGCAGAGCCCACTAGGAAACCATGAAGGATGCCCCCAGTAAAATCAGCTCTAGCTCTGGAGATTCCATCTAACTTGTAGTGCTTAGTAAATGTGTGCACAGAAGTCCAGGTAGCTGCCTCAAGAATAGAGTTAGTATCCAAACTCTTGAAAAGCACCAGAAGAAGCCACAGCTCTAGTAGAATGAGCCTTAACAGAATAAGGAAGGCTTTTACTATGAACAGAATAACAAAAAGAAACAGTTTTAGAGATCCAAGAAAAAAAAGTTGCTTGGACACAGCTAATCCTAAGGACCTAGAATGAAAGGAAATGAAGAGCTGATCAGATTTCTCAATAGTCTTAGACTTATCCAAATAAAATCCAAGTTGTCTATACACATCCAACCTGTGGAGAACCTTCTTACTGGAAGACTGCGAAGAACAGAAAAAAACAGGCAAACGAAAAGAATGATTAAGGGACAACTTATTCACCACTTTGGGCATAAAAGAAGAATTAGTACGGAAGGACACCCTGCTGTTATGAAAAAACAAAAAGGAGGACAAGCCATAATGGCTTGAAGTTCAGACACACATCTGGCAGAAGTAAGGGCTAACAAAAGAACAGTCTTCCAAGAGTAATGTTGCAATGAAGATGAAGCTGTAGGCTCAAAAGAAGCCTAGCCAATATTTCCAAAACAAAGTTAAGATCCCAGGGAAGAAAAACAGGCTTCCTGGGAGACCTAATATGAAGGACACCTTTAAGAAATTGTTTAGCTAAAAATCTAGAAGTCAAAGCAGGAGATAAAAGCAGAAAGCAGAAAAAGCGGATAAGTGGGCCTTAACAGAAGAGTAAGCCAACCCAGCACTGAGCAATTCACACAGATAGGAAAGAACCAAAGGAATGTCCACAGAAAGTGGATCAGGGTTACGGGAAAGACACCAAATAGAAAACCTCTTCCATTTGGATAAGAAGGATTTCCTAGTATTGCGTTTCTTGGCCTCCTGCAGAACACTAAGTACGTCCTCAGAAAAAAAGATGTCTATGAGGAATCAGAATCCTATCGCCCACAGTGTTAACTGAAGAGTGGGCAGGTGGGGATGGATGACAGATCCCTTGTCTTATGTAAGTCCACCCTGTGAGGTAACTTGTGATGACTGCCCTTGGCTAAATGCAGAAGAAGAGGGAACCAATGCTGTCTCGGCCAAAAGGGAGTCAACAATAAGATTTTGGGAGCATCCGGTTGAATCTTGAACGGGACTTTTGGAATGAGGGAAAGTGTTGAGAAGCATCCGCTTCCAAGAAAAAAGCTATGGCATCCACCTTCCAAACTAGAGGACCTGGGACTCTGGCAGGAAGTTGTCTGTTCAGCGGGAAAGTAAAAACATCCATATGAGGAGTGACCCACTACTGCACAATGTCCAGAAACACATACTTGTGAAGCATCCATTCATGGGACTGAATTAAGGACATGCTCAGAGTGCCTGCAACAATCTTTTGACCTGAGGGAATGTAGACTGCCTGAAGAGTTGCTTGATACTGGCTAGCCAAATCCCACACCACGAGTGCTAACCGGCAAACATGAGAAGATCTTGTCCCCCCCTTGTTTGTTCACATACCTCATCACCTGGGTATTGTCTGTAAACACCTTGAGAGGTCCTGTTGAAAAAAAAAAAAAAAGGATGAAAAGCCTGAACAGCCAGCAGAAGAGCTCTCATCTCTTTGACATTGATGTGCACTTTCTGTTGATGAGGAGACCACACCACCTGCACTTTTAGGGAGCCAAAAGATGCTCCCCATCCCTTTTCTGAAGCATCTATGAACAGCTCATGAGAGGGAAGAGGAAAATGACAGGGAAACACTGGATTTAGAAACAACTGCTAGATCCACCAGTGAGTTCCTTCTTGAGACAAGGCAGAAGAGGAACTACAAAGTCTAGGTAATGAACATGTTGAAGCCATACTGACTTTAGAAACCACTGAAACTTTCTCATGTAGAGTTTGGCCAGACAGAGCATACGTATGATGGATGCCATGAACCCCAGAGCCCTGAGAAATTTGCTGGCTGTTAAAGAGTTCAGAGGAAGATGATGTTGAAAAAAGGAAATGTGTGTTAAGGCCTTGAGAGGGGTCAGGGATGCCCGCATAGGCACAGTCTGAACTGTTCATCCCAGAAACACATGGTCTTGAAAAGGAGTTAGAAAGCACTTCTTGAAGCTTATGGTGTACCCCAGCCTTTGAAGAAGAGAAATGGCAAAATAAAGATTATTGCAACAGGATCTCTGGAGAGGATGCCTGAAAGAGAAGGTCATCCAAGTAAGGAAAGACTTGGATCCACTGAATCCTGCAAAAATCAATCACAGAAGCGAGGCATTTGGTGAATACCCTTGGGGCAGTAGAGATGCCAAAGGGCAAAGCACAGAAATGAAAATGCAAGGAAGCAACAGAGAAACATGAAAACTTCAAAAGAGGTCCCTGCACGTAGGTGAATGCACAGCTCCAACAAGCAAAATTCAAGAAAATAATGAGCCAGCAACCATATGCTATAACAAATATAAAAATATATTTATTAAATTACATAAAGGAGAACAAAAAAGAACAGACCGGTTTTCGACTAGAATATTTTCATAGCCTTCATCAGTGTTAAAGACCGAAGCATTCATTTGTTCCTTTTAAACAATAACATAAGTTAATTACATACCGTGATTGGTTAACTCATAAATATTCATTTAATCCGGGTGGAAAAAGTCCACCCAGTTTGATGATCCATTTTTTCTCTTTAATATCCAAAATATAGTGCCATCCCGCTTTGTTTGATCTGTTGCCCAAGATCCTGTCAATAATCATGAAGTTGAATGAAGCTGTGGGGTGTTTGATGGTATGCTTATACAAAGCATTACTAATTCTCTTATGTTTAATATCACTTAGATGTTCAGAAATCCGCAATCTAAGTGGTCTTGATGTCTGTCCTACATAAAATGCAGAGCAACTACACGAGGCCAGATACACTAACCAGTCACTACTGCAATTTGCAAAGAAACCAGTGTCAAAAACCACACCACAATTTCTGCTCAAAAAATGCTTGGACTTGGTGACCTTATTGCAGTGGCTATAGTGACCACAGGGCAAGCATCCAATCAATCTATCTCCTGAGAGTGTTGTTTGAGTACTATCTGTGGTGGTAGACCTACTTGGCCGTTTATAATGGCTCAAATGCGAACCCAGGTTCTTGCCTTTCCGAAATGAAAAGTGACATGTATGCCCAAGAAATTGTGATAAGGTGTTGTCAGCCAATAGTATATTCCAGTGTCTCCGTACACTATCCATCAATATATTGGTGTTCCTGCCATATGTAGTTGTAAATCGAATGACATTACCAGCCCCCTGATGCTTGTCCTTGTATTTAAGTAAATCTTCCCTATTAAGGGTAGCAGCATAGTTACTGCCTCCTAAGACATAACCCATCTTATAGCCCCTTTCACAAAACCTGTTAACAAGTTCCTTCCGAAAGATCGCAAAGGAGGAATCCTGTGAGCAGATATGCCTCATCCTGATCAAATGGAATTTGGGGATATTTCTAGTAATATGGGGGGGATGAAAGCTGGATGCGTGGAGTAGGGAATTATACTGTGGGTATTTACGGAAAACCTCAGTACGTAGTGTATGATCTTCATTCCTGCTAACCAGAACATCTAAATAAGTAATATGTTCTGTGTGATAATTCACCGTAAATTGAAGACCCCCATTTGTTGTCATTCAAGTACCCCACAAATTCCATTAGATAGTCCACACCTCCTCACCATCCAGCAATCATCGAGATACCTCCTCCATATGTCCATTTTGTCCAAATAGATGTTATGTGTCACATCATAAATGATGTGTTCCTCAACATATGCCATAAAAAGGTCTGCATAAATGGGGGCAAAAGATGCCCCCATAGCTGTTCCATGCACCTGCCAGTAGCATTGACTTTGATAGAAAAAGACATTTTTAGTCAGCATATGTTCCATTAAACAAATCAGGAAGGTGTTGAAACCAGGTTCGTACAAATTGGATTTGTATAACCAATACTCAATCGCATCAATGCCTGCCCAATGTGGAATATTTGTATAAAGTGCATAAACATCTAATGTGCAAAGGAGCCAACCCTTCTCAATTTGCATCCCAGAAGCAATGCCCAAAAACTCCGTAGTATCCTGAATCCTCGATCTAACCCAAATGGTGGAATTCTGTTTTGTAAAGGGATCTATTCTGCATGGCGACAACGTTTGCTACAGGATACGCATAATAACTGCATTCCGTTGTGATTTTGAATTGATTAAAAATTATTTATCCTGCTTCTACAGTGTGGCTTCTAACTTGCGGGTTTTAATGGACTGGAATGCTTACTGAGTCAACTACGGGACATTGGTAACTCTTTTCTATTTTTTGGACTTGTGTGCGCCATTTTCTGTAACTGCTTTTCCGTGTTGTTACTACTACTTGGAAGTGGTTGACCCTAATACATCAATACAATAGGTGGTTACCCACCATTTATGGTCTGTTTTCTTTTTATTCATATGGCTGCCTTTTACTTGAGTCACTGAAACAATGAGCAGTAGACTACTGTTCAGTCATCATGTGTTTGATCAATCTACTTTACTGCTGAGGGAGTGAACCAGCACGGATTTGCCTTTTACAAATATATTTTTCTTTTTGGGTGTATCAGTCACTTAATGGGCCTGTGAGGTTACTGTGGAGTTCATTGGATATTGCGAATTGGTATTATTCCAATTATTTGGACTGTGTATGTACTTATTTGTATATTTAGGTTCATAGGTGGGTACCAGGCTATCTGCCCGAAGGCATTTATAAGCCTAGCCAGAATGTGTTGGCTTTCGCTGTCCCCTTAGATTAGTTCCCTGTGCCTCTGTCCAGCAGAGCCACTAAAGTGATCCCCAAGGTAAACTTTCTGTTTCCCATCCACTCGTCAAGGTTTCTTTTGAAGAGGGTTAGCGAGGAGCTCTGCCTAATGTAGATTGGGATCTTGTTCCAAAGCATGGGAAGTCTCTGGGACAGGAATCTATCCCTCCAGTACGTCCTATTTATTTTTGTGGTGAGGTTTAGATCCCTAGAGCGTGTGGCTCGAGGGGATAAGGTTTTCTTTAGGTGGAGCATGTCTATCAATTCTGGGTTGGACATGGCCTTGTATGTCAGGCAGACATCACCTCTGAGTAGGCAGTATGCAACCGAGTACAACTGGAGTTTCTTCAGTCGAGCTGCAAAGGGCATCTGTTTGAGGCCATTGATCCTCTTGGTGAGGTACTTCTGTGGTCTTTCCAGCTGTTGCAGGTGTCTTGTAAGGTACATCCCAAATGGGGCGTTGTACTCTAAGATGGGTCTGATGAGTACAGGGGCACAATGACCTCTTTTGATCTGGATGCAAACCCTTTTGTGATTAGGTGGGCCACGTAGAAGGATTTTCTAACCACTTTGGCAATGTGATTATCAAAGGTGAGATTACTATCTACTTGGGTCCCCAGATCCCTTATTACATCAGGCAGAAATTTGGTTTGTAAAGGGATCTATTCTGCATGGTGACGACGTTTGCTACATGATACGCATAATTGCACTCCATTGTGGTTTATTGCCATTTTGGATTGATTATTACTAATTTAACCTGCATCTAAAGCGCGGCTTTCAGCTTGCGATTTCAGCTATATTTTTTGGACATTAAGCTCTCTGAAAGATTCCATTTTTGTCAGAGTGTGGACTATAGTAATGACTGTGGATTTGGGTTTGATATTTTTCCTCAAATTTAGGATCAAGCCAACTATCGGTTTGATTGTAAATGTTTTACAGGGATTCTATGATTCAATTATAATTGTTGCCTGCATATTTGTACTGTAACTGTCTAGGAGGGCTTATTGCTTTCTTTTACAGTTATAGCTTTATGGAGGGCATTTGTTTTTGCTTATTCATCTTGAATCTCATCTTTTAAACATAACTGTACTGTATTATATGAGAACCATTCTTTCTAACCAGGAATAACAACAGTATACTACTCACTTCCTGCTCTCAGTGGATGGTTTGTTTTTTGGGGTTTCATGTTGGTTCTACTAATTCTGGGTTTATTATCCCATTCTTTGGTACACCGTTAGTTTGATTAGGTATGTTTTTGGAAATTTTCTATATTTATTATATATGGTTCTTACTAAGGGTGCCCTGTTGTGATTGTTGAGCTATTATCTAATCCATCACCAACCTGATTTACAAACAATATTTTGATTAGGGGCAGTGCTTGAAGACCAATATATTTGATTAGGATTGATTGCTCCTATTGGTGGCTCCAGTTTACTTTTTGATGCCTTTTGCAGATGAAGCTGGATGTTGCATGAATCCAAGGGCCATTATTGTCCATACCAACCATATATCTTATTGAATTGTCAGAACTCGACATGGCATTGCATGGAGAATAGATTTTTTTGTGAGTAACAGTATTTTTGCTGTTTTGTTGGAACACATTTTGGGGAATCAACACTAACATTCTAGTATCACTTATAGCATTGCAAGGGCCACTGATGTATATTAGGGTGTTTGTATAATTTTTATTCTGTGGACATAGCATTGCCAATCCTTATTGATAAAACTTTTGGTGAGAATATTTTGACAAGGGCTATCATCGTCCACAATCAATACGAAATATATATTTTTCCTGATATTTTTGGTTCCTTTAAAAATTGTTTGCTCTTTGGTTGCTGGTTTGATCAAACCAATTTTTTCTCATAATTGGTTGCACACTACATAGTTGGTTATCCTTATCACTAAGAGTGTACCATTTGATGATGGATTTAACCAGGATTTTAGCAGGCTTATCCTCTGCTAGGGAGGATTTGGGTCTATTCTGACTGGGTATTGATAATATTGTCGAGAATAATACTCTGACCTTCAGCCCAGAGAATAATTGTGAAGCCTTGTTTCAGCATTTGAACAAAAACATGAGATCCTTACGATCCAATGTCTGGCATTGCAAACTTTTCAAAGCCTATAAGGCCAAGGGTATATCCCCAAGAGGTCTAAGAGTCAAGATACTGCCTCTGGTTAGTGACAGAGATGCTGAATTAGCCAAGGAATGGTCAAGTATACAACAGCAAACATCCATGGGGTTTGTAGAAGCATTAGCCAGATATCACAAATGTGTCATACACAAGGAGATTGTCAATATTACTAAATTATGTGAGGAGACTAAGGTCTACGAGGGCCAGCCCTTCTATACTGCATGTCTTAACAAACTTAGTACAGACCTTTTGGGTCTTGAACAACAATTACGGGATAGAAAGGTCCGTAAATTTCAACGTGACCAATCGGATTATGACAAGGGAAATCCATTTAGTTACAATAGACATGTGAGGTTTGAGGGGGGCACCAGTAAGACTAGTCAAACTATTAAATGCAAATGCCCCAGATCTATACTCAAAAAATGAGGGATACATACTGATTCATCTGGGGCAGATTCCTCATCAGGCACTGACCCGGACATGCAGCAGACCCCAGACTCACCCACCCTCAAAAGTAACAACACTGTAGCCCCTTTAGGCCTTACAAAAGAGCAGGATGGAAGCACAACAAAAATAAACAGCATGGAGGGGTTATTGGAACTCCTTACGAAAAAATGATTGAATGTAACAAGACCAATGTGCTAAACATTTCAAATGTTGTTTTGACTGATACAAAGACATCTTTGCTTAACAAAGGTCTTAGTTTTATCCTCGTTTTTTTTTTGTTTCAGAGGATATGTTTGCACAGGAAGTTATGGCATTCTGTAGATTATTGAATCTTAAGTTGCATTTTCATGACAATGTTTCCAATTTTGACTCTGATAAAACATTTAGATATCTCAAATCTAGTTTTGTACCACCAATGCACCATAATGTTCATCTCTTTCAATCCTGTGTGCTCAAAGATCTACATTTCAGATTCAGGGGCACTAATGTCAAGGTAAATAACCTCTCAAAGATGGATATGGAAAGCCTACGTGATAACACGGAATTGGTGATTCTTTCTGCAGACAAGGGAGGGGCTATGGTAGTTATGAACTGGCAGCAATATAATGCCAAAGCACAAAAACAGCTGACAGATGATGGATATTATACCAAAATGCCTTTGGACCCTACATTTATGTTTAAAAAACAAACAGATGAGTTTTTAGGGTCAGCATTGCAGGAGGGTATTATCACTGACAAAACTAAGCACCACCTCACAGTATCGGACCCCAGCAGCCAATACATATACTTTCTTCCTAAAATCCACAAGGATCCTCTCAATCCACCTGGTAGACCCATCGTTCCTGGGAATGGTTCACTTACCGAGCCTTTATCACAATTCCTTATGATGCACCTTCAGCCTTTCTTGAAATGGGTTAGATCGAGGATTCAGGATACTACAGAGTTTTTGGACATTGTTTCTGGGATGCAACTTGAGAAGGGTTGACTCCTTTGCACATTAGATGTATGTGCACTTTATACAAATATTCCACATTGGCCAGGCCTTGATGCGATTGAGTATTGGTTATACAAATCCAATTTGTACAAACCTGGTTTCAACACCTTTTAGATTTGTTTAACGGGACATGTGCTGACTAAAAATGTCTTTTTCTATCAAAGTCGATGCTACTGGCAGGTGCAGGGAACAGCTATGGAGCATTTTTTTGCCCCCATTTATGCAGACCTTTTTATGGCGTACGTTGAGGAACACATCATTTATGATGTGACACATAACATCTACTTGGACAAAATGGACATATGGAGGCGGTATCTGGATGATTGCTGGATGGTGCGGAGGTCAGATGTGGGCTATCTAATGGAATTCATGGGGTACTTGAACGACAACAAATGGGGTCTTCAATTTACTGTGAATTATCACACAGAACATATTACTTATTTAGATGTTCTGGTTAGCAGGGATGAAGATCATACACTACGTACTGAGGTTTTCCGTAAATACCCACAGTACAATTCCCTACTCCACGCATCCAGCTTTCACCCCCGCCCCCCCCAATATCCCAGTTCATCAGGATGAGGCATATTTGCTCACCGAATTCCTCCTTTGAGATCTTTTGGAAGGATCTTGTTAACAGGTTTCGTGAAAGGGGCTATAAGATGGGTTATGTCTTAGGAGCAGTAACTATGCTGCTACCCTTAATAGGGAGGATTTACTTAAATACAAGGACAAGCATCAGGGGACTGATAATGTCATTTGATTTACAACTACATACGGCAGGAACACCAATATTTTGATGGATAGTGTACGGAGACACTGGAATATACTATTGGCTGACAACACCCTATCACAATTTTCTTGGGGATACATGCCACTTTTCATTTCGGGAAGGCAAGAAACTGGGTTCACATTTGAGCCATTATAAATGGCTAAGTAGGTCCACTTCCACAGATGGTACTCAAACAACACTCTCAGGGGATAGATTGATTGGATGCATGCCCTGCGGTCATTGTAGCCACTGCAATAAGGTCACGAAGTCCAAGCATTTTTCGAGCAGAAATTGTGGTGTAGTTTTTGACATTGGTTTCTTTGCAAATTGCAGTAGTGACTGGTTAGTGTATCTGGCCTCATGTAGTAGCTCTGCATTTTATGTAGGACAGACATCAAGGCCATTTAGATTTCTGAACATCTAAGTGATATTAAACATAAGAGAATTAGTAATGCTTTGTATAAGCATACCATCAAACACCCCACAGCTTCATTCAACTTCATGATTGTTGACAGGATCTTGGGCAACAGATCAAAGTGGGATGGCACTCTATTTTGTATATTAACGAGAAAAAAATTGATCATCAAACTGGGTGGACTTTTTCACCCGGATTAAATGAATATTTATGAGTTAACTAATCACAGTATGTAATTAATTTACATTATTGTTTAAAAGGAACAAATGAATGCTTTTGTCTCTAACACTGACTAAGGCTATGAAAATATTCTAGCTGAAACCGGTCTGTTCTTTTTTGTTCTCCTTTATGTAATTTAATAAATATATTTTTATATTTGTTACAGCATACGGTTGCTGGCTCATTATTTTCTTGAAACATGAAAACTTCCCAAAAAGGGGATGAATTGGGATGTGAAAATAAGCATCCTTGAGATCCAGACACACCATATAAGTCTGAAGGAGAAGAAGGGGGAACAATTTCTGCAGGGACAACATTCGAAAGGAAGGCAACTTCAGAAAAGTGTTCAGATGAGAGAGAGGTTTAGAATTGGTCTCCACATACCCTTTTTCCTGGGCACTAGAAACATCCTGGAGTAAACCCCCCTCCCCCTTTGAGACACAGGCACCTCTTGAATAGTACCCAGAGTCAAAAGATTCTGAAGCACCTCTGGAAAGAAAGACAGTTGCTCCTGAGGGGGCTGAAGAATGCCCATAAAAGGGGGAAGGGATTTCTAGACCATGAAATACCCCTGGCAAATGATGGACAGGACCCAGGAATCCTGAGTAATCTGTAGTCAAACAGAGAGAGAGAGAGAGAGAGAGAAAGGTAAAGAGAAACAGGAAAGTGGCTGGGAAGAGTAGGACAGTCAGCACCTGGTTTATCTGGAAAGGGAGACTTCTAAGGCACAGAAGTCTGAGTAGCTTTAGCAGGAGAAGCCCGCTTACCACCCTTCATACCCTTAGGAGGAGGGCGAGATTGCTTGCGAACAGAAGCTGACTTACTGGGGTAATTTCTCTGGAATTTAGGAACAGGAGAAAAAAACACATGTTTTAACTTCCTGTAAAGCCTTACTATTGTCCTGAAGGGACTTAAAGCAGCAGCCTCACCAAACGAGTATTTAAGAGGGGCATCCATCAACATAGCCTTACTATCATCTCGCAAAGGTCGAAGCAGAAGCCAAGAATACCTCATCACTGACTCAAAAGCAGCAGCCCTAGAAGAAACATCTGCTGCATCAGAACTACACTTGATGGATTGACAAGCCACCTGACAGGAAGTCCCTAACAAGGAATAGGCAGATGTCTTACCCTCAGAGTCTGGATGGTCAGAAATAACCTGACAAGCCTGGGACAAGACAGCCAACAAATATCTGGATATATGGGTCTGAATTAACCGCCCTAAAAGCCGAGGTGGCAGAAGTATAAACCTGCTTGCCTAGACTTTCCATGGTCCTGCTATCTTTATCAGAGGGGAGTAACTTGGGAGAAGAAAGTTATTGAGATGGCTTGTCAAAGGTTACAGACACCAATGAGGGGTCAGCAGAAGGCATTTGTACAAACATTTAGTCCTCAGGCACCCTATAGAATCTATCAGGTTTCTTGGGAGCTGGGGGCTGAGAGTCTGGGGCCTTAGAAGCATTAGAAAAAGCATCTAATAAGGCAGGCAGCACAGAAGGAACAGCAGAAGGCCTAGCAGAATCCATCTGCAACAACTCACAGCACCTTTTTTTTAGCCCAGAAACCTGCGCACAATCCCATTTAAAAAATCTTTGAGATTGTGGTCCAAAAGAAATCTCTCCAAAGGAAGTATCAGGACTAGTAGATTCCTCTTCGTCTGAACTATGCTCCAGAGGAGAGGGACTCTGGGAAGAGTAAGCAAGAGATTTGTTATATGAATCCAGCTCCTCCTCAGAAGACTACTCCTTTTAAAAGACCTAGGGTACAGGAGAGGACCAAGGAAGGGGCAGGAACAGAAACGTCCTCAGGAGGTTTCAAAGCTATCAAGCCGCTAAACAAACCCTGAGTAAAAAACTGCCATTTACTTTGAGGGTTCTTAGGCACAATGTGCTTAGTTCTTTGCTGTTTATTTAATGGGATATCCTCCTTATAGAATCTGGGCGGCCACGGTAGTGCAGCGGTTAGCGTTGCCGCCTCACAGCAAGAGGTTCTCCGGTTAGATTCTCGGCTAGGGTGCCTTCTGTGCGGAGTCTGCATGTCCTCCCTGTGGTTGTGTGGGTTTCCTCCGGGTGCTCCGGTTTCCTCCCACATCCCAAAGACATGCTGTACGTGGATTGGACACTCTAAATTGGCCCTAGGCATGAGTGTGTGTGTGCCTTCTGTGGAAGGTTGGGCGCCGGGCTGGCAACTTGACACCGTAAAACTCCACTGCCAATCATGAGTGGACAGGTGATCCGCTGTGGCGACCCCTAACCAGGAAAAGCCGAAAGAAGAATAAGATCCTTATAGAATCTGGAAGACTCTGACCCAGGATGGCATTCAATGGCTGTAGTAGGGACTTCTCTAACCAATAACCAAGGAACCCCCATAGGCCCCTTGGAGATGATCAGCCATGGTTTCCCCTGAACACTTGAAATGGACGTCTGCAAAGCCTCCTCGGATGTGTTTAAGGTCAGATCCCCACCAGCCTCCAACCCGGTCGCGTCAGTGGAATCCAACAATAAAGCCGGGCGAACCTCCAGGCATTCACTCACCTTGGGAGAAACATCTGGCAGAGGCTGAACAGCAGAAGATTCTGGCCTAGGGTTCTTGGTCTACTTCCTCATAGGTGGCTGTCCCTTGGAGCAAGAGGTTCCCTCCATCGTATCTTTCACAAGATGCTTAAGTCACTAGTTCTCAAGATAAAGTGCCAGAGAAGAACATCTACTGCACAGGAATTTGGGAATGAAGGTCTGACAGATGGAACAGGGCATATGGTCATGGGAGGCATCAAGGCAAAACAGGCACTGTTCATGGAGGCTTTATGGGGAATCTGCCTCCCACACTGGCATTTACCCTTCTTGGATGACAAGAAACTCCACAAGCAACAAAGGAAAATAGGAACCCCAAAAGGGCATTTGTCTGCAAAGACTTGATGAGACCATCAATGGAACATAGGCATTCAGACAGACAATCAAAAGGTGGCATTCGGACTGGCGGCAAAGAAGTTCAGAGGATGGTACATCCAAATAACACCTCTATGCCCTATACTTTGCAAGGCGCATAAGTGTAACATATGGCGTGCCTTAAAGGAATCTAAGGCTTTGGTATACTCACTGAATGTTGGGCCACCCTTGGCAGGGATCCCTAATACTATGAAATCTGCAACAGTGATATGGAAGGTTAACTATCTGCCCAGCAATGCAGCAGCACAAGCTGAAATTCGATCTTTGAAAGCCGACAGAGGAGCACTTTCTTTGACATCAGGAAAGCTGTCAAGGGCTTGGCTCCCAAACCTGTCTTTATAATCAACTCAAGCTGAAGCTGACTAATGGTTTGGGCATGTATAAACTGGCCTTAACCTTTCAAAGCTGGCCGGCTGTTATATTCTATACAAGATATAATCCATATAGCTAAGGCTACTGCAGTAGTGATCACCATGAACATCTTAAGATTCACAGAAATACCAGGAAAAAACACACAAGGGACTAATTGCCTAGGTTTTAATAACAGAACAAATACAGAGACTGGGATTCCTAACTAGGAGATTATGTTAGAGAAAGCTCATCATGTGTTTGCCCCCAACAGTGCAACAAAGATCAAGAGACTTAAAGCAGTCACAATGAAATTTGAAAAATATCAGCAAAAAAGAACTACTCCTCTCAAAATTGTATCAGGTTAGTAAGTGCTTAAAAATAGGTCATTCCTGGCTATTCATGGATAATGATTACTCTGGGTACACAAGAAAAAATACTACAAATTTATCCCTGACATAAGGTCATGCAGTGAAAGAGGAATGAAAGTTAAAATGTTCTACAAAGCTTCATTTAAGGTGCTCTTTCCTTTGAGATATAAAAACTTTACTAGACTGTGAAACATTGAATGTGGCTAATATTCAACACTGCTGGAATACAGTGCAATACAGAAGCTCACTGCTACAAGATACTAGTCAGCTGACAGTACACCTGCTTATGGTTTACAGGCTTAATCTAGATACAGACATCTATTCTGTTGTTAATTCTACAAAAAGTGTCTCAGGTACAAGACAGACTGACACGGAATCGACCTGTTAAGAATTATGACAAAGAAAGCACAACTCTTCAAATATGCAGGAAGGAAAGCATGCTTTAATCATCAGGATCGGTCCTAGACACCAGCAGCTGTTATTTAAAACCATAAGCATCCCAGGTCGCTTGTGGTCAACAGCAGTTCTCAACTGTCCAGATTTCTTTTTTTTTTTTCAAAACAGGTTTATTGTTTTAACATATAAGAGAAATATCATAACAATTTTATACAAGTAATTAAAAATAGGTATTATTATAATATTCAACAAAACAACTAAAGTATTTACAAAGACATCCACTACAATCAGATCAATTAATTAAACTAAAATACCGTGCTATTGAAATTAGAATTTTTTTAACAAATTTTGTAAATTATCCCATACAATATAATATGATGTTTTTCTAGTTGTTCTCATTCTAATTGTGCTTATTTCCATATGGCACATTATATTCATAACATTTTAAATTCATTGAACGAAGGAGGTGTATCTGAAATCCAATTTCTAGTTATTATTTTCCTGGCCACTGCTAGGATAGACCATAACAAGGGAAGCTTAATCTTTTTAACACATTGAGGTACAGGTGTGTTGAATAATATAAGAGACTTAGAAATAATGAAATTATCTGTAAAAGAGCCTGCAAAAATTCATTAATTGACTTCCAGTATTCTTTCAACTTCATACAGTCATAAAACATATGAGCCCAGTCAGCATTAATTTCTACATTACATCTCTTACATAGATTATCTTTATTATTTATTTTATTCATCATCAAAGGTGTATAAAAAGATCTATGTAAAAATTTCCATGTATAAAGTCTCCAGACAATGGAAGATGTAGTTCTATAAGCAGATTCCAATATATATTGTTTATCTTGTTGAGTTGGTGGGTCCCCATTAATAGAGGTGAAATAATTCCAGTATGAATCTACACTGTAAAAAGTTTCTTGCCTGATAATTTTATGTATATATGAAAGTTTACCTTTATCAGAAACTTTATGCTGTAAATTTAATATCAAGTAATCAATCAGTTTTGGAATAGATTCTTTAACTGTTATAGACATTAGATCTATTCTATCAATGAGATGTTGTCTAAAGATCTGAACCGCTAACCAGCAAGTTTCTCTTAGATCAAATTCTTGTTTTAAGAAATCTAGATTTTTAACTTTATTATCAGATATCAGCTGATACCAGTACTTTAGATCATTATCTATAGCTAAATGAGCTCCTTCAGAAGTAGATGACATAAGCATACCCTGAGTATACATTATAGGGAATACAATAAAATTCCATTCCCTATACTTAGGGTGCATGAATATAAAGTTACGATAACTAATAAATAGAAGTTATGTTCTTACCATAACGTTCCATGTTAGTTGTCTTCTTCTCGCCTTCTTCTTGCTGGATGGGTTCGGAGCCGACCTCGGCTCCACTGCCACTCTAAAAGCTCGAGAGTTGGTTCCACCGGCTCGAGGCTCCCCTTATATCCCACAATGCTAGGCGAGAGTTACCTCAGATCTCGTTTGTAAGCTAACCCCAGCTTATAATAGTAACAGAATAACTCTAAACAGAGTCCACCTCTAACAACAGGGAGAAAGAAGGGTGACCTACATCCTGATTCAGGAAATATGCAAGCAGCATATGCCTAAGAAAGAGGTGGTAGAAAGAGAGGTCACAATCACAACTCCTCTAGGTCTGTCCAGGCCAGGGGAAGGAGGGTGGGGCCTTAAGAAGAAGGCGAGAAGAAGACAACTAACATGGAGCGTTATGGTAAGAACATAACTTCTATATGTTAAGTTGTCTATCTCGCCTTCATTCTTGCTGGATGGGACAGCGTCCCTAGCACCTTGTCCCGGGTGGCCTAACGGAACAGACTCCTGAGAACAGTGGAACCAAAGTTAGCTCTATGCCTAGAAGCTAAATCCAACTTATAATGAGAAATGAAAGTGTGAGGAGTAGCCCAAGTAGCCGCTGCACAAATGGTGTCAATAGGCAGTCTGTCTTGGAAGGCTAAGGAAGTAGCCAAAGCTCTGGTAGAATGGGCCTTAGGTTTATTAGGCAGCTTTTGGTGTCTAATCTCATAAACAAGGGTAATCAGAGATGTAAGCCATCTAGATAATGACACCTTTGAAACTGAAAGTCCCTTTCTGCCTTCTGCATAGGAGATAAACAGTTGGTGAGATGTTCTGAATTGTTTTGTTCTATCCAAATAGTACCTCAACTGACGATGAACATCTAGCCAGTGTAATTTTTGTTCAGACCTATTGGAATATTCTGGAAAAAAGACAGGGAGGTCAATGCTTTGATTTAGATTTGACGTCGAGACTACCTTAGGCAAAAAGGACGGGTTGGTTCGTAAGGATACCCTGTCCTTATGGAACAATAGATAAGGAGGTCGACAGCTGAGTGCATGAAGTTCTGAGACTCTTCTAGCTGAAGTAATAGCTACCAGAAAGAGAGTCTTCCATGATAGCAATTTTAAAGAACAGGAGGCTGCAGGTTCGAAAGGGGGTAGAATCAAAGAGGTAAGAACTAAATTTAGGTCCCAAGGAGAAGGAGGATTTCTTATAGGAGGTCTGAGAAGAAAAACTCCTTTCAAAAGGCTTTGCAAAGCTTGTGGGACATTAAGGCAGACTCAGAAATACCCACATGAAAGTTAGAGATAGCTGCCAATTGAACTTTAAGAGTAGAAGGGGATGAACCTGCATGGAAGAGTTCAGCTAGAAAATCAAGGACTATTTGGATGGAAGCAGTGAAAGGATCTATGTCCCTTCCTTGAGCCCAATATGTGAAACGTTTCCACTTACTCAAATAAATCTTCCTAGTGGAAGATTTATGGGAAGCTATCAATATATCTCGAACAGAGTGAGATAATTGAGGAAGCCTGGCTAAGGTTGGAACTGGAGGAACCAAGCAGTGAGGTTCAGAGAGGGGAGCGATGTAACTGACCCGATTGATGGATCAAAAGGTCTGGAACTAGGTCCAGATGCCAAGGTCGCTGCAGTAGAAATTGATGTAGAAAGGGGAACCACACCTGTCGAGGCCAGTAAGGAGCAATGAGGATCAACGAGGCCTTCTGAGCGATAGCTTTCTGTATCACTTGAGAGATTAGTGGGAAGGGAGGAAATGCATACAGAAGTCTCCGGGGCCAAACTTGGACTAGAGCGTCTCTGCTGGGTTGGCCTGGTAAAGGGAATAGAGTGAAATAATGTCTGCACTTGCTGTTTTGGGGAGTAGCAAAAAGATCGCAGCAAGGCTGACCCCACTTGAGAAAAATCTCTCTCACAACAGAGTCTTTCAGAGACCACTCGTGAGGCATGAGGATAGCTCTGCTCAATTTGTCCGCTATTTGATTGGACTTCCCGGGGATGTGCGTTGCTATCAGAAAATGCTGAGAAGAAATCGCCCATTGCCACAATCTGAGTGCTTCTCGACACAGGGGGTAGGACCTGGTTCCGCCTTGTTTGTTGATGTACCACACTACAGACATGTTGTCTGTCTGGATTGCAATCGTTCCCAAGGGGAGAGAGTCTTGAAGGGCTTGCAACGCTAAAAGCACTGCTCTCATCTCCAGAACATTTATGTGCAAGTGGCATTCGGCTGGTTGCCATGTGCCCTGGACCGTCCTGTCCTGATAATGCCCCGCCACCGGATCAGGGAGGCGTCCGTTGTCAGAGTAGCAACCGGAGGGAGGAACAAAGGGTCTTCCCAACCAGAGCTGAGGGAAGACATCCACCACATGAGATGATTTCTGCGCCTGCGTGATCATAATGGTGTGGGACATTGGAAGTTGCTGGTATGACCATTGTGTAAAGAGCATCCATTGAAGGATTCGCATGTGGAATCTGGCTAATGGAAGCAGAGGTATGGCAGCCGCCATAATTCCCAACAGTTTCAGAACTAACCTGGCTTTGATTCTGTTGTTGTTGAAAAGGAGTGAGACCAGTCTGTGTATGTCTGTTATTCTCTGATCTGTTAGCCTCGCAGACATGTCTACTGTGTCTAGATTTGCCTATGAAGGTAATAGTACGACAAGGCGACAAAACAGACTTTTCGCAATTTATTGAAATGCCTAACTTTTGACAAATGCGAAAAGTGTAATCCCTGGCCATCAGAAGGAGATGCTTGGTGGGAGCTGTGAGGAGCCAGTCGTCCAAATATGGAAACACCTGGAATCCTTGTTGTCTCAGGTGAGAAGCTACCACTGCCATGCATTTGGTAAACACCCGGGGGCAGTGGTGAGACCAAAGGGCAGGGCCCTGAATTGAAAATGACTGGTTCCCAGCCTGAAGCGGAGGAATCTTCTGGGCGTCTGTTCATTTTATGTGATAGTACGCATCCTGAAGGTCTATAGAGCACATCCAGTTTCCTTTTCCCAATAGGGGAAGGATGGACTGCAGCGTGACCATCCGAAATCTTGTTTTCTTGACTGATCTGTTCAAGATACTGAGATCCAAAATTGGTCTCCAGTCCCTGTTTTCTTTGGAACTAAAAAGAACCTTGAGTAGATTCGGATCCTTGCTGGTCTGCTGGAACTGGCTGAATTGCTCTTTTGCAAGCAGTTTTGAAATTTCCAAAACCGCTAGATCCCTTTCTTGCTGGTGGAACATCTGGAAGGGATTTTTTGATTGTTTGAATGCGAAGAAAGGGGATAGAATAGCCTTGAAATGACGGACTGTACCCATTTGTCTTGAGTCAGGGATAGCCAGGCTTTTGGGTACAGTGACAACCTTCCCGACTGCCTCCGAAGGTGGGCAGCCGGGCAACACCTCAGGGATGCTGAAAGGGCTTATCAGAGAAGGCTTCGATTGCCCTGGTTCTGCGGAGCCCCTGCCTCGAGGGCGTCTACCATTGTTATTCCCGCCTCTGCCTCTGGCGGGTAACGACTTTGTCGTCAGGCGAAGTCCCTTGATTTTGTTTACGGAACCACATTTTCCCACTTTTCTGGCCTTTGGGGTAAGGCCTAGAAGGAGTAGAAAAACGGACTCCGACGGCAGAAAGAGTCTTGCCATCAGTCTCGCACCTAGTCAAGGTTTCTTTCACTTGAGGACCAAAGAGAGATGATCCATCAAACGGGAGTTAGTGAAAGACGTCTTGAAGGGGTCCGCAAAATTGCATAGCCGCATCCAGGCGTGCCTACGTAAGGCCACACCTGTCCCTGCAGCCCTACTCGCTCCATCAGCCGCATAAGAAAGGAGGCGCATGGAGGAGTTGGCTATGGAGTTAAGGGTAGCCAGCTGAGTGTTCATTTTATCTTGAAAACCCGCAGCTGTAGGATCCTTCAACATGTCACTCGCTTCTTTAATCAAGTCCCTTTGAAGACGAGTGAAATGGCACAGGTAGTTCAGCGAACGCATAGTAAATGTCGCTGACGAGAACATCCGCTTCCTGTACCTGTCCATGGACCTAGATTCCTTGTTAGGTGGATGGACAGGTACTGAAGGATCAGCTAGTTCCTTCTTAGTGGCAGCAGCTACCACCATAGCATCCACAGAAACTCCTTTTGTCAAGAACTGCTTGTCTGGTGGTGCCGTTATGAATTTGGAGGGTCTCCTAGGAGTGGGGTCCACTGAATCAGGAGCCGTCCATGCCTTCTTAGCAACCACCTGCATGAGGGGGTCAAAGGGGGGGGACACCCAGGAGGTGGAAGGGCGAGAGCCAAACGCCTCAAGATATACAGATTCATCCTCCGAAGGGTTAAGGGCTGGCCAATTTCCCCTCTGCTTCAGGATCTCTAGAATGTCTGCAAAAGAGACATCTTCAGAAGGGGAATGGGGGGAACCCTCGGAATCATCTAAATCTGTGTCAGATGTGATGGATTCAGGTGAGTCAATGTGTTTCCTCTTACACTTCCTCTTCCGAGGGGGCTCTTCTGCAAAATCAGGAGAGGCCTCGGAAGAGGATGAAATCCCCACAGGGGTTTCCTGAGGAGCTGGCTCTCTGCGGTCCGGGATGAGGGAGTGAGTCGACTTGACCTGAGGCACCGTAGAGGGAGGGGCGGACGGCGCCGACTGTGGAGTAGAGCCAGGCTCTAACACACTCCGCATGACCTCGAACGCACCCCTGTCAGGCAAAGCCAGAGGTCCCCGCTCCAAGAAGCTGAAAACCTCCCTCGGCACCGACAGTGATGGCTCCGAGGCCGATGTCGGAGCCGAACTCACCAGCGCCGAAGCTCCGAGAGGAAGAGCGGGTCGGACAGGGGCCCGATGCCACTCACCCCCCCAGAGCCGACGAGGGAAGTCCGGCGCCGAGATTCTTCTAAGGAAGAAATCGGAGCCGACGATGGAGCCGAAGACAATTGTATCGGCTCGCGCGCTACCACAGTCTCGGTTCCGACACGACCCGGCTCCGAGCTCAACGGAGTCGGAGGAGGAATATATTGATGGACAGGGGCAGGCATCGACTGATGAGTCGGGCTCTGAAGCATCTGGGCCAGTGCCTCGGACTTAAGAAGTCGACTCACTACCCTCTGAAGGTCATGATCCGACAGCCTCGATGACCTAGAGGAATGAGATTTATGGCTCCGTTCAGACAGCAGGGGAGATCCTGGAGCCGAATGAACGGAGCCAAGGGATGGTGACCTGGACCTCTTTCTCGATGTCGGCTCCGAAGATCTGGTCGGAGCCGACACGGGAATCTCTATTACCTCGGCTCCAGCCGGAGCCGAGGGAACCACAGAAACTGTGGACTGAGACTCATCGGCTCCAGCCGGAGCCGATGTAGGCGGTTTAGAAGCCTTAGGTCTCGGCTCAGTTGCTGGAGCCGAAGACCTAGAAGCCTTGGAGGGCTTCCTGAAGAGACAGTAAGGGAATCCTCAGGCTTGAGTAAACCTCTCAAAATTAATTTATTTTTTCTTTCCTGCAGGACCCTGGGACTGAAGCCATGGCAAACAGCACAGGAGTCCTGCAGGTGCAAAGGCCCCAGGCAGTAGACACAAGAAGTGTGACCGTCTGTCAGAGACATTTTCTGACAGCATGCATCACACTTCTTGAAGCCTGAGACCTTTGATTCTTTAGACATCCCGAGAGTGCAATCACACACACAGTCAAAAAACACACTGATTACACCCTGTCTAGTTTTAGCTTAAAATAAAACAACTGACTAGGTTTTAAATTAAGAAAATAACACACACACACACCCACTAAGGAGGGAAGAAGGCCTGAAGGCCCGAGGGAAAAACTTAAAGTTCTTGTGGGGAAAAAACAGGAATTCTAAGAAAAAGGGGCAAAAATTCCTCTAAACTAAGGGAAATAAGTATAAAATTTAAAATTAAAGGGGTTTAATTACACTAACTTTACAAGAAAGTCACTTACCAAGAACCGGTAGAAAACCAACACCTCGATCGCTGTAGCGGCAAACGAGATCTGAGGTAACTCTCGCCTAGCATTGTGGGATATAAGGGGAGCCTCGAGCCGGTGGAACCAACTCTCGATCTTTTAGAGTGGCCGAGTCGGAGCCGAGGTCGGCTCCGAACCCATCCAGCAAGAATGAAGGCGAGATAGACAACTTAACATTAATATTTAATGGGTAACAAACCATATGTTTAGGTGTAATAGGTGAAGTACAAAATTCCTTTAGCAACCACAACATGGAGTTATTTACAATCATATTTTTATGTGTTAAGGAGATTTTCATGAAGTGCATACTAATTAGCTCCCAATAATCATTCCATTTTGCGATATATGACTGATCTATTAATAAAGTAATAACTTTTATAATAGAAGAGATAATATATAAATTAAAGTCTGGAAAAGAAATACCCCCTTGAGGCCAGCTATTAGTATGTTTCTTTAATGCAATCCTAGGTCTATTAGGTGCCCATAAGAAATTTAACATTAGTGTATTCAGTTTCTTGATAATTATTTTTGTAGGTGAAAGTATTATTGATTGTATTAAGTATAAAATCTTGGGGAATATTATCATTTTAATAATTGTAAGTCTCTCCTCCATAGTAAAAAACATATTATTCCAGGTATTAAAAAGATTTTGTATATTAAGAAAACCGGTATTATAGTTATTATATATAATAGATTTAATATCTTTAGATAGTATTATACCTAAATAAGTTATCTGACCTGAATTGGGTACATATTTAGTAAAATCACTAATGAGAATATTTTTTCGTGCATATATAGGTAGTATTTTAGTTTTTCTTCATTGAATATTAAACCAGAAATACTTTTAAAATTCATCATTTTATCAAATAAAGACTGCATAGAAGAATTAGATCCTGCTGATGTAATTAGAACATCATCTGCAAAAAGTTGAATTTTTGATGTTGTATTTTCGTCTATTTCAAAACCCTCTATGTCAGTACTGTTTCTAATCAAATTAGCCCAAGGCTCCATTACTAAAGTGAATAATAGTGGAGAAAGTGGACATCCTTGCTTTGTACCTTTAAGAATGGGTATTTTTGTGAAACATATGTTCCTACCTTAATATAAGCCAGCGTTCCTTTGTATAAATGCTCAATTAAATTTACAAATGCATCAGAGAAGTTTGTGCATTTCAGTAAGGTAAACAGATAGTCCCAACTTACTGAATCAAATGCTGAACCTATATCAAGACTAATAAGTGTTAAATCTTTTTCCTATTTGCAAAATCAATTAATGTTAAAGTTCTTCTTATATTATCAAAAGTATTTCTATTTACAATGAAGCCGTCTGATCTATATCTATAATGCCGGGGATGATTGTCTTCAATCTATCAGCAAAAATACTCATAAACATTTTATAATCAACATTAAGTAATGAGATGGGTCGATATGAAGAACATCTAGTTGGATCTTTATTAGGTTTTAAAATTGGTGAAATAAATGTATATTGCCAAGATAGGGGGTTATTAACTCAGTTTGGGCCAAAATAAAAACCTTATGTATTAATGAATATGTAGTTTTAGAAATGATTTTATATATCTCTGGTATAATACCATAATTACCCGGTGCTTTGTTTGATTTAAGCTTATTTATTTGTGTAATAACTTCTGTATATGAAATACTCTTGTCCAATAGTTTAATCTGTTGTTTATTAAGCTTTTTATTCATGTTTGTGGTTATAAACTCCTTTATTTTATCTTTAGGTTCCATGTTAATGTTGTTATGGTTAATCTTGTGAAAGTGATTTCTAAATTCATCCAGTATTTCTGGTATACTAGAAACATTCTTCTTTTTCCTTAGAGAAAAGATTTCTTTGATATGGTTTTGTTTATTCAATCTTTTGTTTTATTTTTAAGTCTATGTAAGTATTTGGGGCTTATTGAATAAGACAAAACTTGTATTCTCTAAAGTTATTTTAACTTTATGAGTTAAAATTTCTTTGTATTTCTCATTTAGTTTGTTTATTTCTTCAATAACTTTCTTGTCCATAATATTTTCTTTATTATTATGTTTATAAGAGTCTAATTTACTTTGAATATCTAACAGTTCCTTATCCCAAGATTTCCTTTTATTATTATACCATCTGATACTTTGTCCATATAGATATGATTTTAAGGCATCCCAAACATAAACAATGGAGACTTCAGGAGTATTATTTATGTCTAGAAAATGTTGTACTTCTGAAAGTATATATTCTTTATAGTCTTTTAGCTGAGTTAAGTATGCTGGTATCCTTTTGATCTGAACATTATGAGTATTTTTTATCATGAATTCAAAAACAACTGAGTTATGCTCAGATATAGGACATGAAATGATTTTGGAATTAATTAAATCTGTTACCATCTGGTTAGAAATAAAGACCCTATCTATTTTTGAATAAGTTTTGTATCTGTTAGAAAAAAAGGTGTATGGTAATGATTTTGAATCTATCTGATTATTAATATCATTCAAATGATAAGAATTAGCAAAATCATTTAAATGTTTTGCATTATATGTAATTCTTCTTTTCCTTATAGTGGTAGTATCACTTTCATGTAGTATACAATTAAAATCACCAGCTAAAATAATATCCCCTATAGAGAATGATATGATCATATCAATATGATGTTTCACTGTATTAATACCAATTCCAGGTATCCAATATACATTAATTAAAGTGTAAGTCTTCCCATTAATTTGTATTGTAACCATACAAAACATTCCTTTGTCATCCTGAAAAGACTTAATGGTTTTAGGAATGGGCATACTTTTATTCCATAAAATAGCCACTCCTCTTTTTTTCTGAGTGTGCTCTGAACTAACCAATACTGTATACTTATTAGTGGCTAGTTTATCAATATCTTTTTTCAAGAGATGGGTTTCTTGCAGGAAGACTAGATTGGCCTTGTGTAAATTAATGTATCTTATTAGGCTTGCCCTTTTACACGGATTATTCAATCCATTAATGTTTAAAGAAATTCCTTTTAAAGATGTCATTTGGCATTTTTAAAACTCAAGAATCTTATGATCGAAATAACAAATAAGATAAATAATGTTACATCTCCTCTTTTAGGTGTACCTTTAAATATAGCTGTATTTATTAAATCTCTTATGGGATTTTGTATAGGATTCAATTTTGTTTGTAGTGACAATGAGTATACAAAATATATTGTGGATGTCAAAACTATATACATATAACAATGAACAAGTGAAAATAATGTAAGGATTAAACCTTGCATCCAGCCTGGAGTTGAAAACTCCAACTTAGAGTAGTATTTACTACTCAAGTTAACCGCCTACCCTAAGCAGCAGTACCTCAGCTACCACCTTATCAATTTAATACTAGTTATATTTAACTGAGGTTAACAGTTTTCAATTCAATTATCTATCAAGACAAAACTACACATTTGGTAAAACAGCATCATATAAACTAAAATAAACTTTTTTTTTTTTAAAACTGTTCATACTACTATATAGATCTATGTAATATATAACACTTGTATTCAAATAGCATTCAAATAATCTTGATGTTAGAAATCAAGAGGAGAGAAAATTAGGTTCTAACATTCATTAACTTTGGCTAATATGATTCAGACATTACATATATTAAGATGCATCTATTTTCTGTCATGTGAATACTATTAACAGCTTCCAAAAAAAAATATTGAATTGTTTGTATATGAGCATTTACTTAAACTCATTATTGTCAATAGAGTAAAATATTGTATTCATAAAAATTATAAATCATATTGCATAGTTATGCAAATTCTCAGAAACACTTGCATTATTAAAAAAAAAAAAAAGCCATCACACACATACATACACACACACATACACACACACACACACATATATATATATATATATATATATATATATATATGATCTCACTGAGTTATGTCCTTGTTGAGCACTATCCTACTTGCTGTCCCTAGAATAAATCTGTCTGCTTTATAGAAAATAATGCACAGCAAACACATTTTAGTAACCAGATTTTACAATCATGCTAACCTACTGCTTTAAAATATATCACATGACATTTTTTCCAGAATAGAATTATAAAATTGTTTATGCTTGTCAATCAGATGAATTAAATGAATTATAATAAAGTATATGTTTGGAACAGAAGTTTTTAACACAGATTATTATGCTGCTAAGTATATTTTCAAAAACATTTAAATAAATGTTTCATTTTCTATGCCTTCTAAAATAAGACATTTACTTACTACAAGAAACTACATCATTTAAACTCATTATAACTGACATTTTATGAATAGAGTATTTTTCCTGAATCTGTGGTGTGTCAGTATGATAACTAGGTCAGAGGTTATACTAACTGCTTTCGGTTTCTCTGTGAGAATTCTGTGAGTTGAAGCTTTTGAAGTAGTTCATGGACACTGTGCATGAGACAGCCCACATCCCAGATCGTCTCCCTTAACATTTTGGCGGGAAACTTATTAAAACTTGTGGCAAACATTCATTTTGTCAATAGAGTAAAATATTGTATTCATAGAAATTATTATAAATCATATTGGATAGTTATGCAGATTCTCAGAAACACTTGCATTATTATATAAAAAAAAGCCATCACACTCACACACACACACACATACATATACACACACACATATATATATATATATATATATATATATATATATATCTGATCTCACTGAGTTGTGTCTTTGTTGAGCACTATCCTACTTGCTGTCCCTAGAATAAATCTGTCTGCTTTATACAAAATAATGCACAGCAAACACATTTTAGTAACCAGATTTTACAATCATGCTAACCTACTTCTTTAAAATATATCACATGACATTTCTTCCAGAATAGAGTTATAAGATTATTTATGCTTGTCAATCAGATGAATTAAATGAGTTATAGTAAAGTATATGTTTGGAACACAAATTTTTAACACATATTATTATGCTGCTGTTAAGTAGATTTTCAAAAACATTTAAATAAATGTTTCATTTTCTATGCCTTCTAAAATAAGACATTTACTTACTACAAGAAACTACATCATTTAGACTCATTATAACTGGCATATTTTATGAATAGAGTATTTTTCCTGAATCTGTGGTGTGTCAGTGTGATAACTATGTCAAAGGTTATACTAACTGCTTTCAGTTTCTCTGTGAGAATTCTGTGAGTTGAAGCTTTTGAAGTAGTTCATGGGCACTGTGCATGAGACAGCCCACATCTCAGATTGTCTCTCAACATTTTGGTGGGAAACTTATTAAAAACTAGTGACAAACATTCATTTAGTAGTGTAAATGCATGTAAACATGACAAAACCTTCACAATGTATTCCACAGACCATTACAGCCTCTTACTTCTTTTCAGAAAGAGAAACAAATTGAATCACAGCTTGCCATTAAATCTTCAGATATTTTGACTGGTTATGAAACAAAACATTATAACTGACATATTTTATGTATAGAGTATTTTTCTTGAATCTGTGGTGTGTCAGTGTGATAACTATGTCAAAAGTTATACTAACTGCTTTCAGTTTCTCTGTGAGAATTCTGTGAGCTGAAGCTTCTGAAGTAACTCATGAACACTGTGCATGAGACAGCCCACATCTCAGATTGTCTCTCTTAACATTTTGGCGGGAAACTTATTAAAAACTAGTGACAAACATTCATTTAGCAGTGTAAATGCATCTAAACATGACAAAACCTTCACAATGTATTCCACAGATCATTACAGCCTCTATGTAAGTGAAATTAAGCCCAAAATTACCAACAAGCAATAAAACTCAACATTCTTCTCCCAACTCAATTTTCATACAAATCCTATTATTCACTGTGCCCACACAATCAAAAGCATTTCTACATATTAATAAAGAAAAGAAAAAGAGAGTAGAAAATAAAAGGGAGTGAGGCAGAAATAAAAAAATGTAAGAGAAAGCTGTAAGAAGTATATACAATGGAATGTTCCTTACTGTTTATATTAATAGAGTTAAAAATAAAACATATTATTTACTCTTATTTAGTTCTGATTATTATTAGTTAAAGCATAACAGATTACTTACAAACAGGCATAAGCAGTATAATCAAGAAAGTATAATTAGAAATAGCATTTGAAGAACTTATAAAAACTTTTACAAGGAATAAATATGTTATTATTCTATTAATGATATTTTCATTACTGTTCTCTCCTGCCCTCACCCACCCTAAACCCACTACATAATCTAAATAGAATGTCATTGTTTAAACAAAGAAAATAATAAAAGGAGAAGGAAAAAAGGTAAAGATAAAAAATTTATCAAATTACTAACCTTACTTCTTTTCAGAAAGAGAAACAAATTGAATCACAGCTTGCCATTAAATCTTCAGGTATTTTGACTGGTTATGAAACAAAACATTTCTTTGCACATAGAGAATAACTTTGATTAAATCTTTTCCAAAATATTTGTGGCTTTCTGGAAATGCAGGAACTATATTCAAAAGATTAATAATGAACTAAAATGATGAGAGAGAAAAACATATAACAAATCATTTGTTTTTTAGTCTCTTCTTCTTCTCTGAAGTCTTCCACGAAGCTTCAGTTGCCAATCTCTTTAAAGAAGAACTAGCCCATTCCATTTCTTCTATTTTATCCAAAATCCTTTTTTCTTTGACAAACAGTGAAGCAGAGTCTAAATCATCGAACCTTAGGACCATCAGGAAGGAAGATTTTAAGCTTGGCAGGAAACAGAAGGTATGTTTTAAACTGTGCTTTTTTAAGCTCCCTTATTAGTGGCAGAAAAACTTTTCTTTTAGCTATTACCATGGAAGAATAGTCATTGTCAAAACGCACAGTTGTCTCATTAATCTTAACAGGAGCTTTAGCCCAAGCAGATTTAAGAACCATCTCTTTATCAAAAGATGATAGAAATCTAACTATAACTGATCTAGGATATTTTTTGTTAGAGTTAGTATTAGCTATAGATCTATGTGTTCTTTCGATACCAAAAGAGAATGCTTCTGGTAAGTCTAAAGTTTTAGGGAGCCAAGTTGTTAAAAAAGAAGTAATATTGTTACCTACAATATTTTCTGACAGATCAAAAATCCTAATGTTATTGCGCCTAGATCTATTTTCCAGGTCATCCAGCTTTGTTTGTAAATGTGTATTTTGTTTCAGCAGAAACTCAATGTTGATTTCCTCTTCTTGGATTCTATTTTCCATGTCATTCACAGCTTCTTCTATGCCTGTCATCTGGTTCTTCTGTTGTTGCAGGTCTGTATGTAACAGGTCTATTTGTTTTGTAGTTTTTTCTATGAAGGTGTCTATTTTAGTATCCATTTTATCAGTAAGTTGCTGGATTATAATTATCAGAGACTGAAGTTCTTTCTTGATGCTGGAGTCTTGAGAATTTGTCTTACTGGAACTCATTTCAGACTGATAAACTGACAGGAAAATTTCCACAGTGATTTCTGACAGGAATATTGTTAAGATTTTCTTTCTTTTTTAGATATAGTTCAAGAACTATATAAAACAAACGTATTTAGAAAGAAAATTACTTCAAAAATTAATTTTTTAAGTAATTAATTCCTGTCAGTGTAATGAAATTGGTGGAGCTGAAGAAATCTGCTGCTATCCTGTGTTCATCCTTGGCCACGCCCCCCTAACTGTCCAGATTTCTGACTCATATTTTTCGTCCATTTCTCATAGAAATTGTAGTTTTCTGGCAAATCATTGAGGACTAGAGGAAAATAATGACATACATTTGATTTTCAGACTTCATATCCTTCAGAAAATACATGCTAATGCAAAACCTGTTATTCTATCAACTTTCTAAGTTTGTAGGAACAATATTTAAAATGTGTCCCTATTTTTGGGCCTTTGCTCTCCCATTATTTGTGGCTCTGTCCAGATTTCTTGCTCTAAGAGGTTGAGAGGTAACACTCCCAAGTCCCAACGGGTCTTTCCGAAAAGCTGTTGGAAAAGAAGATGTAGTCTAAGATCTCAAAGTGTCTATGAGAGTAATGAGGAACTGTCACCTGATAATCACGCCCCAAGCCCACCTTCAGCATTGATGTGACTGTATTACCTAATGTTAAATACTCCAGATAAGAAAGACCTATTAAAAGGCCATTTAGGTACAGTAATAGTTCACAAATGAAATAAACTAATTCTAAGCTGCTTAAATGTAAAGCATTTATATGCATTTATATTTATGTGGTGAAACCTGAGGAAAACAGTGGCAGCTGTATTGTAGGAAACTGTCCCGGGTCTAATTGCTCATCAGTATGTCTGTCTCAGACATATGTGATGGAATAGAGAGCAGCTGCATTGCTGAAGACACAAAGATAAGCAGTAGCAGTGTGGGGTGGTTCATTGTAGCAAAGGATTTAGAAGGACTGAAAAGGTGAGTTTCAATGCAAACAAATGCAAAGGAGGCTACACTACCCCCCCCCCCCAATGAAGAATATCTTGGTGAAGCTGAACTGTTGGCAAAAAAGCAGGAAAAAATATCTGATGGTGTTAATCACATATCGACTGGACTGCCAAGAGCAGAGTGATAAGGTAGTGGTAGTAGCAAAAATAATCCTGGGGTGCACATTCAAAAGGAAGGTTGCAGAAGTACAGAGACAATACTTTTATTCTACAGGGAACTAGTCAGACCACACCTTGACTAATGATTGAGTTCTGGTGGCCATATACGGAAAAAGTCATCAAACTGCTAGAAGAAATACAGAGAAAAGCTTCTAGAAAGATATATGTAATAAAGGGTAAGGAATACAGCAAGAAGCTAGCAAAGTTAGAACTGTTCTCACCTATGATGAGAAAAGATGTGGGGGGACGACGACATGATATTGTTGTACAATGTCATGTCAGGGAGATGTGAAGGGGTCATACTGAATAAGAATGACAGAAGGAGAAGGAGAAGGAGATGGTTATGGCTGTAAAGTCCAACTACTCCTTAGGTATCTGAAAATATTTTTTTCAAAAACAGGGCTGTGAACCCATGAAAAGGGCTACTAGAATACGTGATGGACAGGAAATTCACAGAGGAATTCAAGAGGACAATGGGCAGGTATAGGAAGAAAGTTAAGGCAGAATTTTGAGGTACTTGAAAGATTAGACAAACTTATTGTCTCCTGCTGTTAAAAAAAATGTAATGTCATTAAGAAAATTGGTATGAAAAAACGTCTAATATCAGAGGACAGAGTACAATGACTAATAAAATGATTTCACATAATTCTCTGCAATGATGTTTTCCGTTTAAGTTCGGGGTGGCACAGTGGCACAGCAGATAGTGCCGTTGCCTCACAGTAAGAGGTTCCCCTGTTCAATTCTCGGCTGGGGTGCCTTCTCTGTGGAGTCTGCATGTCCTCCCTGTGTTCATGTAGGTTTCCTCCCACATCCCAAAGACATGCAGTAGGTGGAGCAGACACTCTAAACTGGCCATATGAGAGAGAGTGTGCATGCAACTGCATGGTGTGGATGAACTACCGCGGCAGGGCTAGCCACCTGCAGGTGTAAACCTTGGCTCTAGATGACTGTCATTGTTGAGGTGACACCCCTGACCTTACTATGTGAAAATGGGAAAAAAAGGTTGTGGATGGATGGATGAATTAAGAAAACTGGTATAGAAAAATATCTTGCATCACATTACTGTGTACAATGACTACTGTATCTACCTCAAAATAAAATGATTTAATGTAATTCTCTATAAAGATATTTTCATTTAAGTTCAGGATGGCACAGTGAATAGTGTTTTTGCCTCACAGCAAGAGGTTCTGGGGTTCAATTCTTGTCTGGGGTGTCTTCTGTGTGGAGTCTTCATGTCCTCCCTGTGTTTGCATGGGTTTCCTCTTCGTGCTCCGCTTTCCTCACACATTCCAAAGACATGCAATAGGTGGACTGGACACTCTAAGTTGGCCACAGATGTGTATGTGCATACAAGTGTGTGGTATGGAAGAACTATTGGAGCAGAGCTAGTCACTCGGCAGTGTAAACCTTGGCTGTAGATGATTGCCACTGTGGAAGTGACACCCCAACACCATGTGCAAAAATGTGAAAAAAGGGTTGTGGCTGGATAGACTGCTTTTTCTGGGTAAGCCATTAGGATGCAAAGATGGTCCTTGACAAGAGTACTATGTTATAACTTCAACAGTACATCTAAAAGCTGACAGCACATCACCTTATATCACCTTAAATAATTTGATGTAAGAACCCAAATATTACAATCCTCTTGGAACTGTGCTATATTTCTGTGATATGCAATGTCCACTATCCCCTTTTGTATCAATGCCTGCAGCTGTCCACCTTTTTACCCAGGCTCCTTGCACTACACATTAATGCTACTAACCAGCCATGCACCAAGACAGCAATTCTTGATCACTCTGTTTTGTTTTATTTCCACTGTTTCCTCCTGCTGTTGGTGTACCTACCCTCCTCTTTTTATACTGTCAGTTTAATATTCCTTTCTTCCTTCCATCTTAGCTTAATGGTATGATCAATTATGTCATTTTACAAACTAGCACTGACCAGTGCTGTCGACTTGAACTAAGATGAAGCTTTTTTCTGGTACAAACTGGTCTCTGAGCCAAGTTTCCCCATCCTCCCACCAGTCATTAAGCCCTTCTGCTTCATCAAGTTCTACAGCTGATTATAACAATCTTTAATCATTTCATTCCTCAATGTGCAAGAACATACAATACATCTGAGAATACTATTTTCAACTTCTTATCTTGTCATCCCTCTGGTTTTACTTAAAGTCTGTATGCTATCACTTTAACTTCTGCCTCAGATAGGCAATTGATGCCTTTACACCTTGCCAAGTTACCACCTTGGTCACGTCCTCTCATGTCTAAGACTCAAGGCCAGTCTCACTGTAATCAGGTCTCCCTTGTCAAAACTTTCAACCTCCTATGTCACACAGTCTACAACTATCAAAACCCACCCCCCTCTGTTCCCGCACTGACCCTCACTACCTTTACTTCTTGTACCCCCAGTTTTATCACTGTCTATGTTGGCTGTCTCCCACCCTGTGCTACACACCTAATCCCTATTCCATTCTTCATGTGCTCTTCTAATAAGGCCCCTTCACTTATCTATTCTTTTTACCCACTGTCCCTCTAATGGGGCTCGTTCCTTCCCACTCCTGTTCTTGTTGTTGTGCTGGCTTCTCCATGTTGTTTTTACCCACTGTCCCTCTAATGGGGCTCTTTCCTTCCCACTCCTGTTCTTGTTGTTGTGCTGGCTTCTCCATGTTGTTTTTACCCACTGTCCCTCTAATGGGGCTCGTTCCTTCCCACTCCTGCTCTTGTTGTTGTGCTGGCTTCTCCATGTTCATCTTTAAAGTCTCTCTCTCTCCATCACTTATCACCTTTTCCAGCAACCATTCCAACAACTTTATCTCCTTTCTCCTTGCCCTCTCTTTCATGGCTGGACTTTCCACATTGTTCCTTCATCTCAATCTATGCCATGCCATTTGCCTGCATTTTTCTGAAAACTTCTTCCCATATCCTCTTTTTCTAAGCCATGTCTTTTTTATTCTCTCATCTGTAATCTCTCTCTGCTCTCTCATTTTGCAAATAAACTTACTACCATCTGTAGCTCCAACACGTTCCCTTTAAGATAACCCATTCTTCTGCAGACCCCAAACCCTCTGTCACCTTAAACCTCCCTAAAACAAATCACTGACTGAAATGAGGAGCATATCACACATTTGTTATCCAAACTTCTTGCCCAGCCTGTCTTGTTCCTTTCATGCTATCTTATCCTTGGATTGTTTACTTTTCCTGTTTTAGTGATCGGTTATCTGTTGACATATTCTATATGAGTCAGGTAGGCTAAAAAAGGGAGTTTGCTAATGCAACCTTAATAAACATATGCAGAATTTCTGTAGAGCTCAAACAGAGAGAGTTTGCCAATCCACCCTTAATAAACATATGCTGAATTTCTGTAGAGCTCAAACACCGTCAAAAACATCACATATATCAGTAACAAAAGTTCAAATACAGGATTAAAATGCCTCTAGTACTTATACCTGTGTCTCTCATATACTTACACAGTATCACCCTGAATAAATAACTCTGGCCTCTCCTTCAGCATGTTGGTTTTGATCCATGCCAGCAGCTGCTTGATGGTCCCTGGAACATCAAAAACAGAACTTTTTAGAAAGAAAATTGGGTAAAAAAAAAATAGGTGACCACCCTTAGACAAGCTACCAATTTACAAATGTTGCATTCTAAGAAATATATAAACCTGCTGTGCTATCACTACAAAGCTATTTATTCTAGGAGAAATGTATTTATTATATTTTTATAATTGGGTTGCCCATCTGGGCAAAAACCATCTTCAGTGGATGCCCAGGGTAAAAAGCTCCTACAATAAATATAGATCACATATTAAAAATGAATTAATAGACACAGATAAGTCCAAAAATATATACAGATACATCTATAGTTATAAATATGCAAAACTCCAAGGTATTAAAATAATTCACTCACCACTGCACTGTAGGTTTAAAATATATACATAATAAAATATTACAAAGTACATGTCAAAAGAAGAAAGCATATCACTTGGTGACAGTGAGGCTTGTAATTACAGCAATTAATTTGTTGCATTTAGAAAGAGCATGCATTAAGACAGCAAGCAGCAAGTGTGCAGAAGCTAAGCAGCAAAACAAATAATGAGGCTTAAGATACAGAATATCTTGGTTTGAATAAAAAGGAAAATGTTAGGTGAAGTTACAGGACAAGGTAAGTGCAAATATGACAAGAGGAAAGGTGGTCTACTACTAAACATCTACATTTAAAACCATTATCTATAAAACTAATGATAAGAGGTAGTCATAATAATAAAGACATAACTGAGAAGGTAGTTGATTAGAACGGATCAAAATATGACTGGAGTAGGTAATAAAACTCAATAAATTATTATCATGTATAGAAAGTGGGGGAGTGAAGGACTGAAATACGTTCACTCAAATAAATCTTATTTAAGCTACGACAGATGATGTGAACAGCCAATACTTCAGTTCACCTCTCAGAATACTGCCACAATAAGACAGCCTTGCTGAAAACTTGAAACTTTGTATCCAGAAATTTGATTTATACCTCACTGTGAACAGATTAACTGAAAAGATAGGAGGTTCAATGAGTCATATTCCTGCAATATGCAGATGCAGTAGCCATAAAGGTATTGACACTTTACTTTTTTTAATAAAAAAGATAAAACAGCAGCACTTGGAGATAAATTCAGTTAATTACTACCATCCCAGAAAGAATTTGCCATTTATTAGACATTTATTACTGACAAAAGCACATCTTAAACAGTCCAAAGACAGAATTTTGTGAGCTGCACAGTTCCCTAACAGAAAACCGAAAAGCTTGTAGTACAAGAAATGATAAAACAATAAGCAGGCTATTAAGCATAACAAACCAGGCCTTAAAAGCTGCAGATATATACAGAACAAGCAAAAGTACTAATGCACAGTAAAAATAAAATAATTAAATGATGAATGAAAGCTGAATAAAATAACGATAGTCAAACAATGAGGAAAAATGCAAAATAAAGGCAGGGATTTTGTAAAAGTAATAGATATAAAAAAAATGAAAGAAGCAATACAATGTATTAAACAGATAACACAAGATGGAGGCTAGACAACACACTACATTATTTCAATTAAGACTTGCAGTGGCTATGGCTATAAGCATGAGAAGAATGACTGGCCAGCTCTTCAACAACATGCAGAATCTGTACTAGAAAAGGGAATTGTGTTAAAAAGTGTAAATGCAAAAATAAGTACCTTTAAAAGAGTCTGCATGTTGCTGAACAGAAATAAGAAAATGAAACTGTGGGTTTTTAAAGTGAAAAGACTGAATACTGTGAAATATGAAAATGCATTTGAGACACTGAAACAGAAGTGAAAGGCTGAGTGTTGGAAATGAATGTGGAACTTAAAACTTGATACTAATGTAAGATGCAATATTTTGTCAAAAAAAAAAACAAAAACAAAGATTAGGTACTTGGGAGAGAGATTTGTATGCATATTATTAACATTTTGTAGCTGCTAAGTGGACTATTAGGTCATAAAATGCTGACATGAAGTGAAATTCAAACTCCTTTTTTGAATAGTTGCACTTAATGAAATTACTTTTCCTAATATTTTCTACCACATGGCTTGTTAGAAGCTTTGGATTGCAAAAAGAATTAACAGCGCAAAACAAAAAATGTGTGTGTATAGAATCAGCACCAGACATCTCAGACAACATGAAATGATATCCTGTAAGACTATACTGATTTTGTTCACGGGCTTAAGAAGCTTGTCAGGAGAATGTCACATACAGATATAAACTTGATGCACTGCCAGTGACACATGCTCCCAGAAAGTACCCACAACACTCAGAAGTATTAGGACAGGAGCTTAAAAAGAACGTAAAATACACGTGTCACAGTGACATGATGGTGAACAGTATGGTCAATGCTGTAAAGAAAGATTATGATCTGTATTTGTACAGACCAGCAATATCTGAACAAACCTTTAAGAGAGAGCATTAAGTGCAACTATTCAAAAAAGGAGTTTGAATTTCACTTCATATCAGCATTTTATGACCTAATAGTCCACTTAGCAGCTACAAAATGTTAATAATATGCATACAAATCTCTCTCCCAAGTACCTAATCTTTGTACCTAAAGTTGAAGAAGTGGTCTCCCAAATGCCAAATTTTCAAGTTTCTCTCACTACTAGATAGAAACCAGGGTCCTGGTAGATAAGGCTATACTATCAAAGCACCAATTTGGAAACACTTAATATGCTAATAGGAAGCCAGAAATTTCTTTCACTTCCACTGGTATTTTGTCATAAACAGCAGTTGCACAAATAGGTGAATGCTTACAAAGTGCTGTAAACATTTTTTTTTTATATTTTTGCCTCTCTATCTGCCTCTATATCATACTCCCAACACATCCTGAGCCTATTCATTATCCTGCCTGGGTATCCTAGTACAAGAATGAGAGTCGTCTTCAAGGGCCATCAAGCTAGGTTGTCATGGAGGTGTTTAGCTTACTCGCTGGTATCCAGCTATGACAGCATTACTATTAAGGCTATTAGTCAACCTCCTGGCAGACTAGAGTACCAACACCACCACTAGGTGTTTCCCTACCACCCCTTACTGTTGTCTGCTTCTACACACAAGTTATGAGGGTGACTATCAAAAGATGCAGATCGCAAAACCCATGTCTGTAGTCCAGGCCATTTTGTTATGCAACCCTCTGCTTACAAGGTAGCAAATGCTGACTGCAGCCACCACACTCTCTCTTCGGGACAGATGAAATGGTGCTGGACACTCACATACATCATCCCCTGCCCAGCTTTTCCAGCACACCAAAACATTTTTCAAATTCTGGTGGTCTCAGACAGTCAGCACTTTACTCTTCTACACCACAGTGACAGGCTTTAGTAAGATAAACTAATTTTTTAGTATGGTATTAGACACACAAAAAGCATGACAAAAGGCTCCTACAGCTGCTGAACAGATTAAGTAAACATATTTTCAAAATTGTAATAAGAAAAAAATGTAAAAACAAAGTGAAATGAATATCTGAAATACATGGGTCATATTTTAAGTACTGAAAGGTTACGAAGGGAGGTGATGATTAGTGATCAGCAGTATGGTTTCATGCCGGGAAACAGCACTACAGATGTGATGTTTTCTCTGAGGGTGCTGATGGAGAAGTATAGAGAAGGTCAGAAGCAGTTGCATTGTGTCTTTGTGGACTTAGTGAAAGCATATGACAGGGTGCCTAGAGAGGAGTTGTGGTATTGTATGAGAAAGTCTGGAGTGGCAGAGAAGTATGTAAGAGTGGTACAGGATATGTACAAGGGCAGTGTGACAGTGGCAAGGTCTGCAATAGGAGTGATGGATGCATTCAAGCTGGAGGTGGGATTACATCAAGGATCAGCTCTGAGCACTTTCGTATTTACAGTGGTGATGGACAGGTTGACAGACGAGATTAGACAGGAGTCCCATGGACTATGATGTTTGGGGATGACATTGTGATTTGTAGTGAGAGTAGGGAACAGGTTGAGGAGACCCTGGACAGGTGGAGATATGCTCTAAAGAGGAGAGGAATGAAGGTTAGCAGGATTAAGACAGTATCACTGTGTGTGAATGAGGGGGAGAACAGAGGAATGGTGAAGGTGGATGAGTTTAAATACTGGATCAACAGTTCAGAGTAATGATTAGTGTGGAAGTGAGGTAAAAAAGAGAGTGCAGGCAGGGTGGAGTGGGTAGAGAAGAGTGTCAGGAGTGGTTTGTGACAGACAGGTACCAGTAAGAGTAGAAGGGAAGGTCTACAAGATGGCAGTGAGACCAGCTATGTTATATGGGTTGTAGAGGGTGGCACTGACGAAAAGGCAAGAGTCAGATCTGGGGGTGGCACAATTAAAGATGTTAAGATTTGCACTGGGTGTGACAAGGATGGACAGGATTAGAAATAAGTATATTAGAGGGTCAGCTCAGGTTGGACGTTTTGGAGACAAAGCCAGGAGAGGCGAGATTGCCTTGGTTTGGACATGTGCTGAACAGGGATGCTGGGTATACTGGGAGAAGGATGAAGCTGCCAGGTAAGAAGAAAAGAGGAAGGCCTAAGATGAGGTTTACGGATGTGGTGAGAGAGAACATGCCGGTGGTGGCTGGTGTGACAGAGCAAGATGCAGAGGACAGGAAGAAATGGAAACAAATGATCCGCTGTAACGAACCCTAACAGGAGCAGACAAAAGGAAGATTCTAACCACTGAAAGTCTTAATCTAATCCAGAGAATATCAAAACAACTGTGTAAATGCCAATAACAGAAGACAAAAAAAAGCACAAAAGTATGCTGTATCTTGCAAAGTTTGCACCTATTATGTCTGAGACAGTTAGATCTCTAGGAAAGTAATAAGAGCAAGATGAAACCTGATAATGATACTATTAGATGCTTGAAAACCTAAGTACAGAGTTTTGAATGTTATAATTATGCTGGAAACAAGGTAGTTGCACTGTAAATAGATACCCATCAGACTGGTATATAATCTGTCATCTTACCATATGACAATCATCTACTTATGGGTAAAGACAATTTACAGATTAACCAAACTGACATACTCAGAAAATGAACTGTCAGCATTAGTGCAGGAAAGTAAGAAATTTTATGAAGATAAATGTTTAAGATAATAAAGGTCAAGTGGAAACATTACAAATACTTCTGAACTATATTCAGAAAGTACTTGTATGAGGCACCTTTGAGACTGCAATGAATGTTATTTAATCTGCAGAAGTACAATATGAAACGGACAGAGCTGGCAAGTAATTACACATAGTAGATACAATGAGCACAGCATATTACATAGGGAAGCTTAGAAAATTGTTAAAAAAAATCTAAAGACTTGCATAACACTGATTACCAATGACAAAATAAAAACAGTTAAGATGCCCTAATATGAACTTAGGGGTCTATATCATTTCATCGAATTGCTATTCTGTGAATAGCAATTCATGAAACCCCTATTTAGCAAACAGCATTTCAGCAAACGACAAAATCTTTTCCAGGGTAAGGAATCACTTTGCCAAAGGCATACCAGAACAGAAAAGGGTAAAGTTGTGGTGTTGGCCAAGTGCTTCCTTACCCTACGAAAGATTTCGTTTGCTAAACAGGGGGTTCAATTAGCTGCTATTCATGGAATAGCAATTCAATAAAATGATAATACACCCCTGAACCTAGAATACAGCAACTGAAAAATATTGAACTGAAAGGATGGAATAAGCAGAAATTGCCAGTAAAGAAATAAATTTAATCTTAATGTTTATTTTGAAGGCAAAAAATATGTTTATTTATATCTTAACCAAGCAAGTACTCTGATCCACATAACCTTTTTATGCAAGATCTGGAACTGAGGCCAGGGCAAATAAAGAGAGTGACACAGAAAAAAAACAATGAATAACAAATACATAGTTACAGAATGGCCAATGTGTATTAAGCCTATTCATTCTCCTTATAGGCTCACAGGTAAACAGCAGGCTAGCTGACCTTGTAGGCCATTTTAAGCCTAGCCAATTTCCCTTTTGGTGTTTGAATTAACCTAACTCGTTAGGTATTAGACTGGCCATACCCATCCAATGGTTGATAATTATATATTACCCCTAGTGAGGATAACTTGGATCATACCCTAGAAAATAAGAGAGGACCTATGTGTAGGAGAAAGCATTTGGGAGCTGCTTCTGTCCACTAATAATCAGGGGGTAGTCCTGGGGTAAATTTTCTATTACTCATCCATAGATCCAAGTTGCATTTTAATATTTACATAGATGAGCTTTGTTTTACGTTGATGTGGAATCTATTCCAGAGCAATGGTATCCTCTTTGAGATGTAACTGTCCCTCCAATCTGTTCTGTTGACACTGCAGAAGAAATTTAGACCTCTAGACTTATTTCTAATGCCATTTGACTTGCTTATGTGCAGTAGATCCATCAGTACTGGGTCAGAGGATGCCTTTCATGCCAGACACAGGTCACCTCTTAGCAATCTATGGGATACAAGTATAATGATATGCTTTAAGTTGGTCTATGTATGACATATTGCTTGGGCCTTGTATGCTTTCAGTAAGGTATCTCTGTCATGCTCCACTGCATGGATGCAATCTATTCCCAGCTCAACTACTAATATCCTGTCCTAAGTATCCCCAGTACAAGAATGAAAGTCAATCAGGGAGTCCATCAGCCCTTAGAGCTTGTAGGTGGAATCTCACACAAACAAGCAGTAGATGTAATCTATTTTTAATAGTGGGTGTACAATGAACACTCTAGGTAACATCATCCAGGTCAAAGAGGATAAGCAAGAAAATGCAAAAGGAAACTTGCAGAGAAGCAATTATTTAAAAACCTAACAGTATATTTACAGTAGAGTTAAATGTAAATACATTACTAGTGAAAATATTAAGTCATGAAGTTGATGCTTGGGGGAAGGGGGGAGAAAACAGACATCCGAGAGTGTTACTGATGTTATTAAGAACAATGGGGGGCAGATGAAAAAAACAAAAACCAGAAAGGAAGAAAGGCAAAGATGGAAGCAACGGATGGGACTGTCGTGTTCAAGGCCTGATGTTTAAACATGACAAAAATGGTGTTTTTTAAGATGAGAAAACAAATGCATTAGATGATACACATGTTACATCTGGGAATGAAAAGCAAAGTAAGACTAAGATGTAATGCTTTGGCTATGTATGTCAGCTCTTACAGAGCAATCGGTACGGCTCTCTGTCATATGCAGTGCATACCATGAACACAATCCAAAGAAAGACATGCTAACATGCCTAGGTTCCACAGCACCTTTGGAGTACGTACAGTGAGCATTGATTCGTTCCAAATGCACCAGCACGTTATCACACACATGTGGATTGTTACAAGTTTTCTGATATAAACAAGTATGACTAGCATATCAGTCAATATTCTGAAACATAAATTCAAATGATGTGTGCGCAAATGGAAATTTAACATGTAATACCTAGTCTGCACTTTTCTCACTGTAACAGGCAAGCGGAGAGAACTACTCAAAGTGAAAAATCTCACGAGAAAGAGATGCAGCAAAAGCAATGAGGATTGTCATTTTGCATTGGGGTAATTCTGGAACATAGCAATGCTCTAGTGCATGGATGCAATGTTTCACCAGTTCAACTACTGATGGGTACAAGGCTGAAAAGCAAACTTCATTGTTCAAATGCATCAGTGAAACATAAAAACCACTACAAAGTAAAAAAATATTAGAAAGGAATTAAGATGGCAACCTGTTCAGAAACAAATTGCCAAAGAAATGTATCACAACTGAAATTCTAGAAAGAACAGTAGTGAAGCATTAACCAGTTTTATTGGAAGAAGATACTGACACTGATAGTTGAGATTAGTCAAGAAGGCTATTAAAGCTGACTCTACAAATGATGTTATTTTGTGGCATGATCTGTCTCAAAAACAGATCAGAACTCAGGAGGAAGGTGTCCTGTTAACTTATTCACGTATGGAGACCACTGAAGAAATCAGACATATGAAATGTTAAGGACTGAACAGCTTTACTGCGTTTTGACCATGTACCAAAAAGTTTGAGAGGCCACAATCTGGCACACAAAAGCATTTTATCTGGCCGTCGGTATGCCCTGCAACAAACTGTTTTGAATGAACAGATGCATGTTGGACATGGTAATGTGGCTCTCCAAACCTTGCCAAGTATATTAAGTGGCATCTGAGCCAAAAAGATGTTGGGCAACCCTGTAAAGTACTGATCCAAATAGACCTTCTTCAGACTCTGTCAATGAGAACACAGCCCAGAATCATATAACAGTACAATAAAACAATACAGATTAGATATTGGAACAGAAAATATATCAACTTGTACTATTTGTTAAAACAGTTGGTGCAGTATATACAACAATATGGGAAAGTACTTGTGAAATAAATAGCAAATGTGGAAGGCACATCTTTACAATAAACATACAAGCTAAGACTTGCTTTATCTAAATGAAATATCTAAACATTTAATCTAAAACACATTTCAACTACAATTTCATATGCAGCAAATACACTTTTTTTTTGCAGCAGCAGCAGAGCAAGATCCCCTGCAAAACACTTCCCTTTACTTAAATGTAGTAACTCCATGGCTGCACAGCCACAGAGAAAAGAGAACACCACATACACAGAAAACGATTGCTGGTGTACAGGCTTAGAGGCATGAAGATTCGACAGATAAGCGGGCATTAGCAAGGTACAAATGGTGCCCTACACTAACTTGCCTTGTAATTCTTACAATCCTAACACTTTACACCATGAACCAGCAGTAATTCTATGTAGTCTACTACACTTTTTGATGAAATGTGATTAGACTAAAGTATGCTTTCTGATTACGATTACTAAAAATGAGCCTTAGATCAAGATGTATCACCCATATTTTCTACACACACCCCTTAACAAGGGACTGCAGACTATAAGCTTTACAGCTTTCGTGCTAATAAGCTACTTACAACGGTTTGCACAATATGTGGCACACAAAAAAGTCAGTCTAAATGCAGATTTCACAGAAGCTACACCACATCTCCTCTCAATGTGTGTTATTTATCAAGCCTCCAGACATAACAGGCATAATGAAAGTATCCACTCCAGGGAGTTTATCTGGGAGCTCCTTAAAGGGGCCACTAGAAGCAGGCTGTCCAGGTAGGGGAACACATGGAGCTCCTACCGGTTGCATGGCTCTGGCCACTCTGACAATCACTCTTATACACATGCTCTAGGTGCCAAACAAAGCCCAAATGGCTGTACCTCCTACTGAGGAAATAGTATAACTTTGTTCTAAGCTATCTCCTATGCAGACTCCAAACAATGATCTGTCAGGTGTCCATCATGTTACATCCAGGCATCCTGCAGTAGCAAATGCCTGCCCCTCCACCCCACCCTCCAAGAGTCATCACATGGAACTGGATACAACATATCTTTTGGATGAATTTGAAGAGGTTGAGGATGGGGCAGAAACCACCCTAGCCCCTCAGGACAAGAGAGACAAAGGAACAGAATTTGTACCTCTCCTTTGTGAAAGGATTTATGTTGATACACTGATGGTAGCTCTGTTTATTACAAATCAAATGAAAATAATTAGCTGAAAGCACTTTCAGTAAAAATAAGAAAATACTTTTTGCAGGGGGCTTAAATATACATACTCCAAGGCTGCACAACAGTGGAGAAAACTGAATCCTCCTCTGTCTCCAAAAGTACTTTTGGCTACACATTTTCACTTGATTTGCAACGGACAGAAATGACTTCAACAGAATGACATGCTCCCTTTCTGAATGAGGGCCAGACTCTACAGCCTTGCTATGACCTAAAGGATCTGCTGAGGTAGGCCACTTTTTTTTTTTTTTGTGTGTAGGGATATAAAACTCCAAAATGAGGCTAATTGTAACTTAAAAAAGTCCTTGATAAAGGCACTCCAAGCAGGGAAAAAAGACAACTGCCCCTACCTCCACCCCCAAGGGAGTTCCAGACTGCACTAAAGACTGTTACAGTAGTGATAGAGCTGCCCTCCTATCTTGAAACACTGAATGAGGTAAGATCTAGAGATGTCTTAACACCTTCCTCAATATGTGAGGAAGTGGCTTCTTCTGGAAGAGGGAAAGGAGGAGAAGCACTGTAGAATCTTAAAGAGCTTCTATTATTGCAATTTTCTGTTTCCTCTTCAAGAGGTCACCCACTAGGTCATGGGAAGACCATCAGAAAACAGCATCAACAGGGCATCCAAGAGACAAAGTTTCTGAACTCTTCCTTCAGGAAGGAGATCCTCAGCTATTCTATCCAATGAAGGCACATACCAGACCCTGCGCAGCCCTAGTCACAGTATCAGCAGAAACAAATCTGTAGCATGGTACACTAAAAATCCACACAGAAGGCTGAAGTCAGGGTCTTAGCTGCACCCCCTTTAATGCCAGAGGTGAAAGGCATGGGAAAGCTTTACCTGTGCCTCATCCCCTCCAGAGGACTGAAGTAAAGACAGGTGACATGACTAGATGAAGTTGAAGGCTCTCACCTGTCCAAAGTTTTAGGCTCCTTATCTGGAACCAAGATTGAAAGTACAGTTGTGTAAGTTGAACTTACCATAACAGCAGATGTCTGAATTATCACTGCTGCAGTAGCCTTAGCTATATCTTGCCAAGGATAAAACAGCCAGTCAGCTTCCAAAGCTTCATGCATCTTCCATGCACCTAAACTGTCAAGCAGCTCAAGCTGAGCTGACAGAAAGACAAGTTTGGACATGAAACCCTTCAGGGCTTTCTTATTTATTTATTTCAGTTTGATGACTGGGGAGATCCACTGGGCTCAGGAGCCCGTTTTCAGTGGAGGCCTGGGGAGAAAAGCTCCACATTACATAGTAACCACTGAAATTTAACAGATTAAAGTTAAGATTCAAAGATGCTGATACATTAAGATACAACAAATTAAAATTAATATTAAGGATACAGATACATTATAAATCAGAGACATGATGTGGCACATTGGTTACATAGCATTTGAGTCATATGTAGACATGAATTTTACAATGGTTACATAGAATATGAGTCTTGTTATGGCAGTTTTGGCACAACAAGTACAAATGATAGGGAGGGGAGAAAAAGGAAAGCAAACTATTTACAATACTTACATTATGTACACAAAATGCCTTGCCAGCAGAAAGAGTGAGGATGAGCCCTGAAAGCAAGCACTATGCTAGGAATAATAAAACATAAAATATCTGCACCCTGGCATAAAAAACACCCCCCCTAAAAAAAAAAAAAAACACAAGGGGGTGGAGGGAAGGAGTGGATACTGCAGTAGTAATCATTCAAACATCTACTGTTATGGAAAGTTCAAGTTACACAGCTGTACTATGTTCATATCTCTAACTGCTGCAGTAGCCTTAGCTACATGGGTAAATTGCCATTAACATAGCTAGTTACATTTTATTTATTTGACATTTGTGAACTGGGCTAGTCCATCTCAGCCAACGGCCCGTCTTCAGTGGAGACCCGAGGAGAAAAGCTCCAGCAATACAAACATACAAAGATAACACAGTAGGCAATATACAAAACCCAAGGAAAACAGTGCAGCAATACAACATAAAAAATTACATATGCAGTAATCAGCTGAAACAAATAGCTGCAATAAAAATAAACCAAAATGAAGTAAATGCAACTAGTACATTTAAGTATTTACAATGATGACACATCTTTCCCAAGTAGCATAATGTAGTACTGTCTAGTGAGCAGATTAGTCATTAAATTATTAGATGTAGACAAGCAGTGAAAAGAAAAAGAAAGGAAAATGCAAATTATGGAGGATTTAGGCAAGGACAGGCTTTTGAATTCAGAAAGTAGTGCTTGACTTCAGTTTCAAGGCAGCTGGAACTAGTGATGCGACAAATGTGAGGTGGTAGCCTATTCCATGCAAGGGATACAGAGTGTTTATAGAGGAGTATACCATAAGTTTTGTTGGGTTTATAGATGTCTAGAAGATGCTGGTCGGAACTGCAAAGAGACCGGGTTGGGGTATAAGGGGATACTAAGGTACAGAGAGTAATGGGCAGGCTATTGTTTTTTGAGTAGGGAGTGTGTCAGCTGAAGCTGGGCAAGTAGCAAGAGCTGTGAGAATTCTAGCCATTGAAGCTGTTTCAGGGCAAGGCAATGATGGGATTTATAAGGTTGGTTATTGGCGAATCTGGCTATGTTATTGTAAGCTTGTTCTAGCTTGGAGAGAGGGTTTGACTGGAGGTGAGTTAGGATAGGTGAGACATGGAAGGAGATAGGCTTGGACAAGGCTGGGTTTGGAGTTGGGAGCAAGAAATGTCTTATTCCTGTAGAGAAGACCCAGATTTATGTTAGTTTTTATGATACAGTGTTGGATATGGATGTCAAATTTGAGTTGGTCATCGATTATTGCACCCAGCAACTTAGTGTGAGGATCAGCTTTTATGAGAGTATTATCTAGCAAAGAAATAGTAAAGGTGGATTTAAGGTGGTGGAGAGTTTTGGGGAGAGAGAGTAGGAGCTTGTTTTTTTGTGATGGAGTATAAGCTGATGCTCTGCGAGACATTTTTCCACAGATGAGAAGGAATTTTGGGTGAGAGAAAGAAGTTTACAGATGTCACCACAAGAGATAAGAGTAGAGTCATTGGTATACTCTACGAGGGAGGAGGTGTTGCAGGAGGAGTAAAGATGATTGGTGAAGATGTTGAATAGGAGGGGCCAAGAACTGAGCCTTGAGGGACACCAGTTTGGATAGGTAGGAAAGGGGGCAAGCAGATTGCCATCAGACAGACGGGATACTATTTGATAGATAGCTTGAGAACCACAAAATAGTACAAGGGGAGAGGTTAAGGTCAGTAAGCTTAGTAAGTAGCTTGGAATGGAAGACAGTAGCGAAAGCTTTAGAGAGGTCGAGTAAGAGGCAAGACATGAGGTGGTTTTGTCCCTGGATTCAGCAATAGTGTGAGTGAAGGATAGGAGGAGAGTGGAGGTGCTGTGGTGTGGCCTAAAGCCATGTTGAGTGGGGGGGGTCAGAAGATTTTCATTTATAAGATGAGTTAAAAGCTGATTGTGAATGTATTTTTGAGGATTTTGGATAGAGGAGATAGGATGGCAATAAGTCTGTAGTTAGAGGGCTCATTAGAGTTACGTCCTTTGTGGAATGATGTAGAAAGATTTCCAAATGTCGGGGACAGTAGACTCTTGGATAGACCTATTTATTAGGACAGAGACAGGATAGGCTATGGAATGAGCAGAGAGTTTAAGAAAGGGGAGGGAAGAGTAACGCTGGACTTGGAGAAGAAGGTGATCACTTAGGGAGTTGGGCAGGGCTCTGGGGTCATTATATAGGGTGGGGTCAGATGTAAGAATCTGGTCTAAGGTGGTACCTTAGGTATTGTTGTTGAAGCCAGTAGGAGTTGTGATAAGTTGATGGAAGCTATGTAGATTGATTTGAAGGGAGGGAGAGGTAGAGGATAGATTTTGCCAGTCGATATTTACATTGCCTAGTAGTAAGGTCTCATAAGGGATAGTAATAGAAATCCATGCTAGAATAGATTTGAAGATGGGAATGTTGTTTCCAGCTGGGATACAGATAGAGGCAATGACAAATTTCTTATGGGGGTTAAGATGATAGTTTAGCAGTAGTATTTCAGCTGGTTGAACGTTAGGCAAAGATATTGACAGGAGGGATAGGTTAAGGTGTTCAGAATACATAATTGTTACACCTCCACCTTTTTTGGTGGTTCTATCTTGGTGATAGATGTTGTACTGGGGAGGTAGTATTTCAGTGGTAGAAATATGCGGTTTTAGCCAAGTTTCAGATAGGGCCAGGATGTCTGGTGATTGGTGGATGATCCAGGAGTGTAGTTCTGTAATTTTATTAGGTAGACTTTGTATATTAATAGCAAAGATAGAGAGATGTTTAGTGAGACAGGTGTTTGTTGTGATTGGGCTAGATTTGGAGGTAGAAGGATATGAGTCCAGGAACTCCTAGAGAATGGTCCTATCAAAGCTCGATTTAGGCTTAGTGCTTTGTAAAAGTACATACAGAGGACAAGGTAGCAGCTTCTAGAATATTTCTAGAATACAACCTTTTCCAAAAAGCCATATGAAACCAAGGCCCTGGTAGAGAGGGCCTTGATCATGCCTGAAACAGATCTGTTATGATGAGTATAAAATAAAGTAATAGGCTTAGACAAACATTTGGAAATAGGTTGTCCCTTCTTACCCTCGCAAGAAATAAACAATTGATTGGATGATGTGAAAGATATAGTTCTGTCAAGATAGTACCCGAGTTGTCTGTGGACCACCAAGGTATGGAGTATCCTTTTCCCTCATTTTAGATGCAGTAAAGAAAACAGTGAGATGGTTAGTTTGGCTTAAAGTAAACATGGACACCACTTTAGGCATAAAAGGATTAGTTCTGAAAGAAACCCTATCCCTGTGGAAAATGAGATAGGGTTGACTCATCGTAAGAGCTTGCAACTCAAGATATCCTTGTTGTATAAGTCAGAGCAATAAATAAAACTGATTTCCATGTTAAGAATGTCAAGCCAGCCAAATAAGGTTTTTCAAATGGAGCAAGTGTTAGTTTCTTTAACACAAAATTAAAATCCCAAGGAGGGGCCACCGGTTTACTTAGTGGCCCCTTATGCAAAACCCCTTTCAAGAACAATTTGACATAAGATTGTCAAGAAGATGAGGATCTATGGGCAGACATGCAGAAATGGCTGATAAATTAACCTAGATAAGGGAATAAGAAAGGCCACAGGACAGTAACTCACACAAATACTGCAAAAAACAGAGAACAGCTAGCTCTGAATGGGTGCTGCTTATGTTGTTGGCACCAACTAGAAAACCTTTTCCATTTGCTAATATATGATTTTCTAGCAGCAGGCGCTCTTGCCTCCATTAGTAGCTGCTGCACGTCCTCAGTAATCAGATGCCTGAAAATAATTAAGAGTAACCATTTGAAATGTGGGGACTTATTACAGCGAGTACCAAAATGTGGTGGCTGAATGGACGAAAGAATGTACTTGCATATACTAAGTACAAGATGATACTTCTTCGAATATTTCCTTTTTTCAAGGTATGGCAATCTCGGAGTTGGTAGACATAAGCTGGGGGAGTGGGGGGCTTGCGCCCACATGGAGTTGTAGGGTGGGCTTCCCCCCCTACCAAAAGACGTTTTTAGGAGAAGAGCTACTTTCACGACTTGCTCTTCTCTATGGTTTCAGCCTTTTGTTTTTCAGCTTTCTGGCATTTCGAATGCTAACAATTCAACAGGGAGTCAACTGAAAATAACTGATGTTGGGGTGCATCAAACACCCCTGTTCTTGTGTTAGTAGATCCAGTCTGTGAGGAAGCTTGTGGTAATTGCTGCAGGCCATTTCCATAAGAAGGGAAAAACACAGCTGCCTAGGACAGAACTCAGTCACCATAATAATCTTGGGGGATTCCTTCTGAATCTTCAGAAGTACCCTGGATATTAGGGAAAAGGGTTGAACAACATATGGAAACATTCATGTCCAAAGAAAAGTAAAGGCATCTGCCCTCCAGGTCAACTTGCATACAGTCCTGGAACACAATTTTGCCAGCTGAATGTTCAAAGAGGAGGCAAAAAGGTCTACCTGAGGAACTCCCCAAAAATGGATCAAATGTTGGAAGGCCCCCTGATCTAGTTTCCATTTATAAGGGTTTGCTCTGGTCCTGTTCAGCTTGTCTGCTGCACAATTTTACTCTGACGTAATATAGGATACCTGCAGAGTGAGAGTGCTGTGAAGCTATATCCCAAACTACATGACTACTCGGCAAAGGGGGGTATGATCTGATTCCCCCCTTGCTTGTTTATGTACCACATGACTGTGATATTGTCTGAAACCACTTTGAGGAGATCCTGGGGGACAAAAATGGTTCAGAGAGTTGAGTGCCTTTATCAGGGAAGCATCTCCTAGATATGTATATTCTTGCATCTATCCTTGGTGTCCCACAATTCTGCACTTTTATCTCTCCTGAAACAACTTCCCAGGCAAAGTCCGAAATGTCTGTAATGAATGACTGCTTTGCAGCAGGGAGGGAGATGGGGTAACCTGGATTTAAGGATACCTGTTGTCTCCACCAAAGTATTTCTCTTCTGACAAACCCCACCACTGGGATTTGAAAAGTTAACAGGTATTGATGTTGGGACCAAAAGATTTCAGACACCACTGTATCTTTCTCATGTGGATTCTTGCCAAAGGTATCATGAGAATCATAGATGCCATGAGACCTAAAATCAAAACAGAGTGGAAGACCTCAGAAACATATCTAAAAAATGATATATGTTTTCCCATGGTAGAAAAGATCTTTGAACTGAAGCATGCAGTTGAAATCCCAGTTATGTTTTCCGATGGTAGAAAAGATCTTTGAACTGATGTGTGCAGTTGACATCCCAGTAACACAGTCCTATATGAGGGAGTCAAGAAAGACTTGACTGCCCCTTTGGAATTCCAGCTTGTATAAGACATCTCTCACCTAACAGAGTAATTACTGACACTTTGAAAAAGACTCTGCAAAGATAAGCAAATTGTCTAAGTTAGGAAAAATCTGGACATCCTGTAGCCTGCAATGAGCTATAACTGAAGCTAGGCACTTTGTGAATACCCTTGATGCAGTGGATAGTTAAAAGGTTAAAGTACAGAACTGATAATGTGATCCAAACATATAAAACCTTAAGAAACATCTGAAGTCTGGATGAACAGGGATGTGATGATAGGCATCTTATATGTCTAGTATTAACATGAAACTTCAAAGAGGAAAAAGAGGAAACAGGTTGTGAAATGACATAATTTTGAATTAGGGCACTATCACACACAGGTTTAGGAAAGAAAGATCCAGAACTGGTCTCCAAACATTTTCTTTAATTTTGCACTAGGAATAAAAGTGTCTGATCTAGAGGAAGAGGAATGACCTTCTGGAAGGGAGGAATTTCTTCCCACTGCCATCTGTGACCTTGATGAATGATAATCAGAACCCATATTTGGCTAAAGCAATCTGTTGCCAAAGTTGAAAATGACAATTAAAACTTTCTGAAAGAAACAGGAGGCCAGGGTGGGAGTGAGTCACAAGGTCTCTTAAAAAGTCATTCACACATATTGGACAGTCCTTGGTTTTGGGAGGTTAGAGACTTCTTTCTGGTTCTCTGTTGAGACTATTTATTCTGTTTTATGCCAAAAAAGGAAGAGGAGAAAGAAAATCCCTTGAACAATTTGGAAAAGAACAGCTGAAAATCTTAAGAGATTCCTGGATCAGTTTGCCCCTTTCATCACACTTTTTGACCACCTCTGCAGCTCAATCACTTGGCATGATGGTTACGGTCTTTACCTCCCATGCACAAAGTACAAGGTTCGATCCTGAACTCTGACCAATGCCTGTTTGGAGATTGCATGTTCTCCTTGCGTCTCTGTGGGGTTCCTCCCACCTCTGAAAAAACAAGCTGAGTGTTTCCAGCTCAACCTCAGCAAAGAATGGAGTTGTGGGTAGCAGCACAGACTCTACATGGAGCCCTATGGGGGGACGAGTTGTAGAAACCAACCACTCTGGCCATCTACTAAGGTGCACTGTATCCTCAGGATAAGAGAACATGTAACACAGACTCCATGCTGTGGCAGGGCTAGCAACTTGATGGTACAAAATAAGGCTCTAGTTGATGTGATCATGTTGACTAATGCCATCAAATGGGCATGGTAAGTTGTCGGTGATAAGTAGACTGAGGACCCAGCCTACTCCAGGGACTCATACCAATGGTGGGAGGGATATATGTGCCTCTACTAGCCAGTGTGTGCCCAGCAGCCCTGGGCCAATATGTTACTGGCCAGTTGATGCCCAGTTGCCCAGCTTGGGTTACATAGGATAGCTCTGTTGGACATAAAACCAATCAACCTGCTAAACATGAACTAAGAACTGCTACATTCAATGTAGGTTAACTGACAGGTTGCAGCTTGGAAGTGGATGACATGATGTTAAGGAAGAAGCTTGGCATCCTATGTGTCCTACATGACTTGGGATCCACAGTCTACTAATCAGGAGGAGGACAGGCTGGAAATGTTGTGAGAGAGGCTACAGAAGACAGTGAGAGATGTCATCAAAATTAGTTCATAGAAGGTTACTAAGCTAATGGCCCTAGACCCCTTACAAGCCTAGCCATATTTATCCTGAGTTTCCCCAATTGTCAGTGGTTAGGTGAGTGAAGTTCACAGAGGTAAGGGTCTACGGTAGTTAATACTGATTTCCTCTGTCCAGAAGGGACATGGGCGCCACCTCAGGAGTGAATCTGCGGTCACCCATCCATTGATTTAGGTTGTGTCTGAAATGGGTCAGGGAGGAGCTCTGTTTCATGTGAACCCAAAGGTTCCTAGAATTCATAAACTCAAATGTAATGGAACAACTAGTCACCATTCCCACAAGAGGAGACAATATACTAGACCTGATCATCGCAAACATGGGGACAAAATGCTCCACACCAGAAGTATATCCCTCTTTGGTAAGATCAGACCATAAATTAATCTCACTGGAAATCCACATCCCGCCCCCACCCCCTGCACAAAAGACCACAGTGAAGAACTTCTCAAAAGCCAACTTCACACTTATTAAGACTGAAGTGGTATCCTTCAAGGCCCCTGGGCCAGTGGAAACCACAACCCACACTGCTGAATCCTTTGCAAATGCCTTCTACGGGCACCTTCAAGAATGCATGGATCATGCAATCCCAAATAAAACCAAGACCCATTCCCCCAAAGTCAGGCGCCCGGTCTGGTGGACCCCAGCCATAAACAAACTTTACAACAGGAGGAGGAAGCTACTACATGACAGAGCAAAATCCCTAAAAGGGAAGGCATCTCTGATCAGTACTAGCAAAAAACTACGATCACTCATAAAATCATCCAAGGCCAACTTTGAGAGAAAAATCGCAAAAGACACAAAAGACAATCACAAGGCCTTCTTTAGCTATGTTAGAAACCTGGGTGGAAACTCCCAGATATGCTCAGAGTTAGTCCAAAATGACACAAAATACACTGAACCCACTGACATTGACAACATTCTGGCAGACAGATTCAGTGCAAATTTCTCCTCCCCCTCCCCCCTAAAAGGAGAAATAACTATCCCAGCAGAGTGTAGCCTCCCTAACATCTCAGATGCCCAGGTGAGAGCCGCCCTCTCTAAAGCTAAAAACACAGCATCAATGGGACCGGACAGAGTCCCGGGCTGTGTGCTACATGAACTCCAAGAGGAACTAAACCCACACATAAGGCTGCTGTTTAATCTTAGCCTTACTACAGGATACGTACCCAAAGAGTGGCGTACGGCAACAGTGGTCCCACTTCACAAAGGCGGTGCTTCTACGGACCCTGGAAATTACCGCCCCATAAGCTTGATGAGCCTGGTCTGCAAAGCTATGGAGAGGATCATTATGGAACTCATAAACAAAGACATTGGAGACCTACAGACATTGGATCCTACCCAGTTTGGCTTTGTCAAGGGCAGATCCTGCCTTTTGAACTTGGTCAACTTTTTTGAAACAGTCACTAAGGCCATTGATGAGGGTAAGGCAGTTCACGCAGCCTACCTTGACCTTGCAAAAGCCTTCGACACAATACCCCACTCGGGCATCATAGACAAACTCACCAGCTTAAATGTAAACCCATATGTCACAAGATGGGTTGCAAACTGGCTCAAGGACAGAACCCACAGGGTCAGAGTTGCTGAAGCTATGTCAGACTCTAAGCCATTCACAAGCGGTGTCCCACAGGGCTCAGTCCTGGGACCCCTCTTGTTCAGCATTTATTTTTCCGAGGTACAGGCAAACATAGGAGGATTGTGGCTGACAAAGTTCGCAGATGACTGCAAACTAGGCGCCATAATTGATACTCCAGCAGACACAAACATCCTTCAGAGAGGCCTCATAGAAACGGATAATTGGTGCCAGAGCCATGGCCTTAAGCTGAATGCCAAAAAATGTATAGTCATACCCTTTGGGAAAAACAAGGTACCCACAAATTACCACATAGGTGGTAATCCATTAAGTACGGAAGAGGTAATCAGGGTCCTAGGGACCCAGGTTGACAGTAACCTCTCATTTGACACTCACATTGCCAAAGTGGTTAGGAAGACCTTCTATATTGCCCACCTTATCATGAAGGGTTTCACATCTAGATCAAGAGAGGTCATTGTGCCCCTGTACTCTTCTCTTATCAGGCCAATGATTGAGTACAATGCCCCATTTGGGATGTATCTTACCCGACACCTGCAGCAGTTGGAAAGACCCCAAAAGTTCCTCACCAAGAGGATAAAGGGTCTTAAACACATGTCATATGCTGCCCGACTGAAAAAACTCCAGCTCTATTCAGTCGCATACCGCCTACTCAGAGGTGATCTGTGCCTGACATACAAGGCCATGTCCAATCCGGAATTAATGGACATGCTCCACCTCAGAAAATCCAAATCCATCAGAGCCACAAGAGCAAGAGACTTAAACCTCAACACAGAAATAAATAGGACGTGCTGGAGGGACAGATTCATAACCCAGAGGCTCCCTACACTCTGGAACAGAATCCCAATCCATGATAGGCAGAGCCCCTCACTAACTCTATTCAAGAGAAATCTTGACGAGTGGATGGGAGATCGTAGGTTTACCCCGGGGGTCATCTCTGTGTCACTACTAGACAGAGGCACAGTAAACTAAACCCTAAAAGGGCATTGTATTCTCATCCTAAGGGGTGGTGAAAGCCACACACACTTTGGCTAGGCTTATAAATGCTCTAGGGCAGATAGCCTAGTACGAACCTATGAACCTAAGAAGTGGCAGTCTCTGGGAGATGTATTTACTGCTCCAGCATGACCTATATACATATAGATATACATATATATATATATATATATATATATATATATATATATATATATCAAAGGCTAGGCTGAGATTCCTGGAGCGAGTGACCCTCGTGCGGCTGGATTTACGACTGTGTACTACTTCAATCACGACCAGGTCACAGACTGCCCTGTAAGCCAGCAAGAAACCTGTAGGAGACAGAATACAATGACAGGGCATTCAATCTTTCTGCATAAGACTTGTTTTGTGTACCCTGTAATTTCTTAGTGAGAAACTTCTGAGGTTTCTCCAGTTGTTGCAGGTGTCAGGTGAGGTACATGCAAAAGGAAGCACTGTACTCAATTACTGGCCTGATGAGGGCAGAGTATAATTAAATAATTAACATCCTTAGATCTAGATGCAAATGCCTTTACTTATATGATGTGCCACACAGAAGGATTTCCTTACTATTCTGGATATCTGATTGTCAAAGTTCAGATTGATATCAACCTGAGTACACAGGTCACGTACCACTGGTCTACACTTAGGGGAGGTGCTGTCTATAAAGTAATTAGCAGGGATATCAGCTTTCCCAAAGGGAATAACAATGTACTTTTTTGCATCTAGCTTTAATCTGTGGCTTTGGCACCAATCATTTGTCTGAGTTAACCCTGCTTGCAGTATATTAACATCATTGTGGGACTCAATGATTGCTCCCAATTTGCAATCATCAGCGAACTTGAACAGCTACAGGCTGTCCAAATCTGCCTGGACTTCTGTGAAATAAATTCTGAACAGTAAGGGGCCCAGCACAGAACCCTGTGGTATGTCACTAGTGAATAATCTTTTGCTAGAGGTGAAGTCACCCACTTTTACAGTATGTGTTCTCTCTGTGAGCCAGTTTGCTACTCATCTGGCAATGTAGAGGTTAATTCCCAAATGGGAGAGTTTCTCTAGAATACCTGAGTGGGGGATTGTGTCAAATGCCTTCACTAGGTCAAGATAGGCGATATGCACTGTATTTCCCTTGTCCAGGGCCTTGGCATCTTTTTTGATGAAGTCACCTATGTTTAACAGGCATTATCTACCTTTAATGATTCAGAACTGGGTTAGGTCCAGAGTTTGGAGATTACAGACCTTATTAACAAGGACAAGGGTAATGATTCTTTTCACGACCTTGCAGATGAGGCTAGTCAAGCCTATGGGCCTATAATTCCCAGGGTCAGTTGATGGTTCCCATTTGTGCAGAGGGATTACTGTTGCTGTCCTCCATTCTGCCGGAACAAAGCCAGTTCGCAGGCTGTGGTTAAACAGGGATCAGAGTAGGTCTGCTAGGTCATGTTTTAAGTTGTTTGAAAGGCAACTTGGGGTGTTGTCTGGTCCCAATGATGCTGTGTTTTTGGCCTTGGAGAGTGCTCTCTTGAAATAATAGGCTGAGGAATGGTGACAGGTATACTTTGGGGGATGACTGGAAGGGACGAGGGGGCGAAGTTTGCTCCAAATCTGTCAGCTAGCAGGTTGGCTATTGCATCCGGTTGAGTATGGGTGGTGCCATCCACAACCAGTACAGCACATAGCTGGGTATTCCCTTTTAGATTTCAAATGTAGCTAAAGAATGCCTTGTGATTATCCTTAGCTAGGGAGGCTATTTTTACTGCATAATTAGCTTTGGAGGACTTGACAAGATCTCTAATTTATTTAAGTTAGAGAGGGATTTCTTCCTCTCCTTGGCCATTTCCCTCTTGCTCTCAGACATTAGTTTCTTTGTCTTGGTATACATCCTATTTATTACCAGGGGACCACCAGGGTGACTTGTTTTTTCAGCAGGACTTGGTTTTAATATGGTCAGGTACAGCTGATTTTATACAACTGCTTAAGTGATTATACACGGAACTGATATACACCTCTACATAGGAGTCCATATTATCTACATTTGTCTTGGAAAAATATCTACAATTGTCTTGGAAAAATTCTTAAGTGTTTTTGAGCTTGATAGGGTATCTGGCCTTATAATTACATTGAATGAGACTGATGTATGGTCCGATCTTACCAGGGAGTACATCACATGGGGCTGCAATGCTCTCCTATGTTAGGGAGTACTATGCGCGTCCAGGACATTTGAGCCTCTTGTGGGTGTGCTGACTAGCTGTTCCAGAGCATTTGCATTGGCAAAGTCCAAGAACCTCTGAGCCAGCATGTTTGTGGGTCATGTCTATTTCCCAGTTGATGGTAGGATAATTAAAATCACCCATGACTAAGGTGCTGGACTGTATGGCAAGTGACTCCAGTAAGTTCAAGTATGCAGTATGCTTTTCCTGTTTCATGGTGGGGGCCTATAACTAGCTAGCTAACTATAATGTGGTGTGTGGCTTTGCCTATAGTTAATTGGACATGGAGAAATTTAAGAGAGTCGTACTGTTTGACCAGTCTATATGTGTACTTATCCTTAATAAAGATGGATACACCTCCTTTGGTTCTTTCATTCTCAGTTTGTGGTTTGAACATATGGAAGGCATTGCAGCCCTGCATGGCCGAGGTGCTTTCCATGCCTTTGAACCATGTCTCAGTGACTGCATAGACATTAGCATTTTCCAAAGTAAGGAATGCTTCCAGGGAGTGCAGTTTCTTGTTTAGACTCCTAGCATTAACCAGCATTACCTTAAGTTTATCTAGAGAGGAATTTTGTTGGAAGGTTGGCTATTTTGACACTGCCTGAAAAGGCACGAAAGGGGATGGTTAATGCCTTTGCCAGTATCCGAAATCGTAGAGGAGACAGGTGCAGGCCATCTCTGGCAAAGCAGCATGGCCTGTCGACCATGTCTTCCCAGGCTGACAGAAAGTGGATCACCTTGGACTTCACACCGGAAGCCAAGCCAATTTTAATCAATTTTTGTTTGTATTGTGGCATCACTCTTGGAGAGGGTAGAATGCTACTTAAAGCTAGGCTTATACTTGCCTGTGACACATACTCAGAGTTCAGTCATGTCTCTCTTCATATAGTCCCTTGAAGCATGTCTCAAGTCATTCACCCCCACATGTACTATGACAAAGTCATACCAGTACCTGTGGTTGAGTGAATTGAGTGCTTGATGGATTCTGGCACCTAACAGGTAGCTAACTGTAACCCGCTCCTTATCTAGCCTAGTGAGAGGAACATCCATGTTTCTCACGGTGGAGTCACCTATGACCAGTACATTAGATTTTGTGGTGTTATGCCTTATGGGCTTATTTGTTGAGACACTGGTGTGGGTGGGAGTTATATGTTGTGGTTATTTTTTTTTTTTTCATTATGTGTGCAAGTGGTTTCCGTTTGGGAAGCCTCTGATCTTTTGGTAAGTTACTAGTAAGTACCTCCACAAATGTGGGTTTGTGTGTCATGTCCTTATTTAGTGTTGGAAGTGTGTGTGTGTGTGCTGACAACCTGTTTGACATTTGATTTGTCCTTATGTGAGAGTCTTGCCGTCAATTTCAAGAGAGATGATAGGAAACTGCACGTCCATGACAGCAGACTCTTACTGTATGTTTTATTAGGGAAGGGAATGGGTTAGTTTGATAGGACTGTGCTTGCAATGCCAAGAATACATTAGGGACCTATACTTTGTTGTAGGCTAAGGAGGAGGAGGCAGCAGGACTTAAATGAGCTATGTGATGTTTGAGCAAGAAAAATTGGGTAGATTTTAAAGGGAGGAGCTTGTTACGCTCAATTTACAGTAGGGGTGGGCAGCTTAAAATCACCAGGTTTAAAGACCAGATCAACAAAGGGGAGGCTGGGTGGGGAAAAAAAGCAGGGAATCACCAGCAGTGCTTTAGTTTATGCAGGCTTGAAATATTTTTAGAAAAGACAAAGGCCCAGAAATTCACTGGGTATTTAAGTATCACTCAAGAAGCAATTTAACCAATGAAAAAATGTAAAATGTGCAGCCTAGATAATTTAAGTGTCGACCTCTTACACAGAACAAAAACAACAGGTTAAGCACATTTCTTAAAAGATAAAACAAAATGGACAGACTCATGCAATCAGACTCCAGTATATTGATAGGGCAGTATTCATAATGTCAGCCTATGCTGCACAGCATGGTTGTGATAATAAAGAGAAGACTGCATTCAGACAGTAGTTGCAGGACTTAATAGATAAAGCAGGACAACATGAATTGGTGGTGATAACAGATGACTGCAATGCACATATCGGGACAGACAGAACAAGATATGAGGACTGCCTGGGTCCACATGGGTGGGGAATAAAGGAGGAGAGGCAATTTTAAACTTCTGTCTGGCAAATGGCTTGATAGTAGCCAACACATGGTTCAGAAAGAGAGACAGTCACAATTTCACATACAAGAGTAGCCAACATGCAACTCAGTTAAACTTCCTCCTAATAAGGAAAGGCCACTGGAGTAGAATTAGTAATTGCAAAGTCATCACCAGTGAAACAGTTGGACTGCAGCATACAACACTGGTTGCCGCAATCAGCTGCAAGCAGGTGTTAGAGAAGGCTCTAAGCTCAAGAGATCAGGCTGAAGACCAGGAAGTTCATTGGAGAGAAAGACAGCAAAAGTTCAAGGAATTACTCAGGGCTCTAGCACCTCAAAAAGAAAAGGAAATAGGCTGAGTTTAAGAATAGCAGCACCTGAAAACAGCATGTTTGCAGACTACAGAATAGATATGTGGCCGAGCCAGGTATGGAAATAAGGTATATAAGGAAAGTGGTGGTGGAATGTAGAAGTCCAGAACGTCAAAAAAAGAAAGGAGTGGTGCAGGAAAAAGTGGAAATTAAAAAAAGAAGAACTAGACCAGGAAGGAATACTGGCTGGCTAACAAAGAAGTTAAGAAAGAAGTCGCAATAGCAAAGAACAAGGCATCAGGGCACTCTGCCATCTTCTGTAAAGCAAGTCAGTAGATGGCACCAAGAAACTACATAAGTTTGCAAGGAAAAGACAGACAGAAAAGGAAGATAATCAGACACTCTTCATAAGGGATGCCAGCAACAAGATGCTCAGTCTACAGGACATCAAAAGCAGATGAAAGGAGTATTCCAGCAGCTTCTGAATGAAAAAAAAAAAACACAGAAGCTGTACTGCTACAGACAAAGCCTACAATGAGAGAAGAGAAGCCCACCATAGAAGAACAGCACTAAGGAAAATGAAGTCAGAGAAAGCAGCAGGTTCAGATCAGGTCACAACAGATATGATAAAGATAATGGGTGAGATGGGGATTAATGGCTCCTGAGGGTTCTCATAGCAGTGTGCACAGAAATGTGTACATCAGATGACTTGAGGATAAAATTACTAGTTACAGTGTTCAAGAACGAAGGGGACATTCACAACTGAGACATTAAACTCCTGTCACACTGCAAAGTTCAGGAGATGGGGACTGACAAACGAATATGCAGAGTAGTAGAAAGTAAGATGGAATATGAACAGTTTGGATTCAGATCAGGATGCAGCACAACTGACCCGATATTTGCAGTGAGATAAATATTTGAGAAGAAGCCAGAGATGAGGAGAGACTCCAACTAGGCATTCCTAGATGTAGAGGAAGCAAATTAAAAGGTCCTCAGAAAGCTGATGTGGCCAGTCCTGCGGTGGTTCGAAGTCCTGGAAACACTGGTAGAATTAGTGCAAGCTATGTATAAGGACCCAATGACTCAAGTAAGAACTGTGTTCCGTCTCACAGAGGGCCTCCCAGTGGGAGTGGATGTGCACTATGGTTCAGCTCTGAGACCACTGCTATTTATACTGGTGATGGACTACATTAGAAAGCAGGATTTTGGGGATATATCAACAAAGTTGCTGTATGTAGATGCTGTGGCATTACAGGCAACCTCTGAGCAAGAACTTCAGCCAGCAAAGGACAGGGGAATGGAATGCAAGACTTAAGGCACATGGGAAGAAACTGAGTATAGATACGACAGTTGTAATGGCAGGAAATGGTGGAGTTCAGAAGATGCAGAGAATTGAAATAGATGGGAAAATAGTGGAACAGGTTAACAGCTTCAGGTATCTGGAAGGGTTGATTAAGGAGAAGGGAAGCCTGAATAAGGAGGTCAAAGCCAGAATAAGAGGAGATGCAGCCAACTTCCACAGTATGTCAGGTGTAGTACAGGAAAGAAGAATGCCAAAGAAGCTGAAAAGTAAGGTGTACAAAACAATGGTGTGACCAGTACAATTGTACAGTACACAAACCTGGGCAGTAAATGCAGCACAGTTGAGGAAGCTAGAGGTGATGGAGATGAATTGCCTGAGATGGGTGGTAGGGTGCACACTGTGGGATGAAGAAATGAGGACACAGCAGAAGAAAAAGTAGCTCCAATTGCAGAAAAGGTCAAAGATAACAGATTTCAGTGGTGTGGGTACATGTGCAGAAAAGCAGATGATATGGGACAGACAGGAAGAAGGCAAGAGGAAACAAGGGCACCCAGCAAAGAGATAGATGGATTGTGAGAGAAGACCTGCAACAGTCAGGCAGGAGAGTGGCACTGAATATAGAGACAGATGGCGACAGTTGACACGACACCCCAACCCCAAACCCATGTAGAAAATGGGAAGAAGACAGTTGATGATGATGCTGTTGCTGCATCAGAGGGGGCCAAACACTAAATCTCTATCCAAGGGAGAAATTAAAATCTCATTTTATAGATCTGGAAGATTCTGAGAATGTAGCCATGTAAATATCCTTAAAACAGTACCAGTGGCCATAGCCCTGGAAGAATTATTGCACACATTGTAAACAATTAGTGAACTGTGCAAAAGAAGAAATTAAGTTATTTAAAGCAGATTTTTCATCACAAGAAGAAACAACAGATACAACATTCCTCATACTTTCACAATATGTCAGAACAAACTAACATATGAACTTGACAATTCAAAATTTTGAAAATTAAAGCTGGAAAGTACACACTTTTTCCCATACTTATCAATAATTTCTCCATTCTTATCAGAAAGAGAAGTAGCATTGGAATTAACTAAGTGCTTAGCAGCAGTGGGATCAACTACGGCTATAGTCAGCTGCTGGGTCAGGTCTGGAAATAGTGTATAAAAATTTAAAATACTGAGAAATTTTATATATCCTACCTGCCTTTTTAGGGGCAGCTGGCTGACTAACTGGAAAATTGCAGGCAGTAACACACACGCAAGCACATCCTCTAAAGTTGGAAGGTCAAGAGGAATGAGTGTACGTTCTGGAAAATCCATCTATAACAACTCAAAGTATTGTCTGAAGAACTGAGAAACCTCAGTGTTCTCTCACTGAAAACACTGACACATTCTAGCAATAGTCGCACAGAAAAAAAAAATCCCTTATAGAGAATGAGAAACTGAGCTCTCCTAGGAGTCTGAATCAGGACTCTGAGGAAAAAAAAACAATCTTTTCCCTGCATCTTCCTCTTCAGATTCAGAATCATGTAGCTCTTTAAGAAAAGAGAAATCCCTCTTTCCTTTACCAGAAATTACTTTACAAGAAGGATCAATAGCCTGACTTAAACCCTTAGCCAGACCCAGTAAACTACTCTTGTCTAAAGAAATTTGAGGAGTAGATTCATGCTTGACTTTCAGTTTCTTTTTGACAAGAAGAATGTGGTCAACCATGTTACTAATGGCAGCAGCTGCTTCCCCACAGATGGACACAGCATTCTGGCAAAACAGGGAAACCTTCCTTGTTGCCATTCCAAGGACCAATCTTAGTTGCACTCCCTTTCTCAATGAGGGGACTCCAACAACTGCAGGGGATGTGGTTAATCCCTGGTCTATAATGACTGTAGGTGCTAAACCAGAGGTATCCAGGGTAAAAGATGAGTGGTCTGAGGTACAACAAAGGGCCACTGTAATCACCCATCTGTGGCTGAGACAAACCACTAGCCAGTAGTGGTGGAAAGGTTGTTTGTTTAACTTTTTTTGTGGCTAGGAGGAGGACTGACCATGGGATGGTAGTCTGTTCCATGGTCAAGCCAAAAATGATGCCTCTTTCCAAGAAAAGAAAAGCAGCAAATGATGGTAAAACTACCAGTCCACAAGTTACTTTTTAACAGAAAAAAAACACAGTAAAAAGAACTTTCAAACACTATGCCAATCCCACCACGTAAAAACAAAGATAATTTCCTAACAGAAAATATGTTTTCAGTTAACACCACTTTTAAACTCAAAGAAAAAAAAAACAAGAGTGCCATTTAAAAGAACATTACAGTCTAAAAACAGTCCATTAAAACAAAACTCTCCTACCTTTAAAATAACTTTCCTGAAAAAGTAACAACACATCAATAAATTTCAGAAAATGGGAGTTTTTTCCCCAAAGGGTACTTATCTGCCCAGCAAAGGAAAGTATAACTCAACCACTGACTCACAAAAGCCTCAGAGAAGTGTACTCTTCGGTGGCAGTAAAGCTCTAGAGGGCTTCATGCACAAACTTGTCTTTTAGTAAGTTCGGGTCCAGCTGTTTGAGAGTTTGGGCATGTGGAAGGTGCCCTGTGGCTTTGGAAGCAAGCTGGCCATTATAGCCGTGGCAGGCTATAAGTGATCAATATGATGAACATATACTGTGGTCTCCGAGATCCCTGGTGATCAAAAGAGATCAAACAGGATTTTCTTTTGGCGTATATGGACAAGGACTCAATCTTCTCAGACGGGCTTATAACTATGCTTTAAATTTAAAGACGGGACTGCAGCATTCCTGGGATTTCTCTTTTCGGACAGAGATATAGCAATCTTGCAGTGGCTATATACAAGAAACAGGGGGTGCAGCCCTATACATTAAGTGGTACATGGGGAGCTTGCCACCGTGCAAAAATATTTTAATGTCTTTTGTAGCTTTTCAGTATGGCTTACTACTCTAGTTTTGTGATCATGAGTGTTGATCACAAACCACACGCACTTTAGTCATGAAGCCAAAGAATGCAGGCAGGTTAAGAAACTAGTCAATATTCGTTTCAGTGCAGTCATAGGCATAAAAAGTGGGTCTCCATACAGTGTTACTGTGTGTTTATGAAAACTGAAATACAGAGGAGTAACCCACAATTAATGCAACTCAAAAACTCTTCCAGATGAAGTAATGTTCACTATAAAATGCACTTTCCAAGATCAGTACTTCATCTCTGTGGTAAGCAGCTGGCTCCAAAAAAGAAAAAAAAAGGAATGGTCAATTTCTCCAAACTAAAACACAAATACCAAAGAGAGAGATAAGATCCTTAAAAGGAGGCCTGATAAGAAAGTTCCTCTTAAAATTGCTTTACATACTTCCAAAGACATTAATGACAAAGCATTAGAACCTTGGTGAAAATGTATAATGACTGCAAAGTGCACTTCAGCAAAAGAATAGCTTAATCCCAAACAAAAGACCTGAGAAACATAGTGGTGAACTGAAGCAGTAAAAGGATCCAAACCTTGAAAAGTAGCCCATATCGAGAAATCTCTCTCTTACTCAGTTATTTGTTTTTCAGTATTAGGTCTTTGGGCAGATGCAACCATCTGGACTATCCAGTCAGGATATGAAGATCTCCATGGCTATTACTGGAACTTGAGAAACCATGCAGCAAGGAGGAGGATGGAGTGGAGGTCCAGGTGAGGATGGACATGCAGATATGTATGGTTTTGAAGGTCACTCAGTCACATCATCTTCAAAAGATAAGGGTCTGAGCACAGCAAACCATACTTCATTCTATTTTACATTTGTTTACTGGGAAAGTCCGACTGGACTATACAAAAGTGATAAGAAAGATACTAATTTAGGCTAACTCAGTTATTACACATTAAAAGACAATTGAATAGGTAGTCACAAAAAATGTGCAGGTTAGTGTCAAAAACATTACAATGCAATAGAAACAAACATGTCACAGTTTCAAGTGAACATTCCTTAATTACAAATATCTTCAAATAGATCACATAGAGAAGTCAGAGAGATTATTTCTCCACATCAGTAATTTAGTACTTAGAGAATGATTATTTACAGAGTGGCAGAAGAATTAAGAATAGGCAATGAGAGGTGGTGAAGTTAGAGGAATTATAGGACACCAAGAGGAAGTAAAATGTCAGAGACAGAAAGAAAGATGTTAGTCAGGGGTAGAGCAAGGACACAGCCATTTGTTTAGTAGGTGGGTTTTTAGAGTATTTTTAAATTGGCCTAGGGATGCAATGGTAGTGATGTTATCTGGAAGTATATTCCAGATTTTTCCTATATAATTTGAGAACAGGGAGTCTCCAGCTTGATTTTTGGATGCATTGCTTTTATGTGATGTTTGTTAGAGGGTAAGGTTCTGTTGGTGGTACAGGGTTGAAGTAACATTTGTAGTGCTGGTGTTTTCTCTGGTTCAAAGAGGATTTTATGGGCCATGGTTAACTGAATATAGTAAAGGAGTTAGGGGAGCTCTAACCAGCTAAGTTGCTTGAGTGCAAGGCAATGGTGGGTTCTGGCTGATAATGCTGTAGCATATCTGGCTATTTGTTATAACAGGATTCAAGTTTTTGTACCTAAGATTTTTGTAGGTTTGTGAGTATAGGAGCTGCATACAGCAGTGTAGAGATTAAATGGGTTTGGGAAATGGAAATCCTAGTATTTGTGGTGAAATAGTGTTTATTCCTATATAAGGTTCCAAGTTTTTTTATGTACTTTTTTCACATTATGGGAAATGTGAATGTCAAATTTAAGTTTGCAGTCAATTTCAACTTCTAATAGTTTGGTGTGAGGGGATGGTGAGATGATGGTGTTATTCAGTGAAAAAAAATGTGTTAGTGGGAGAGACAAATTTAATAGGATGGAAGATCATAAGTTCGTTTTTTTTTAGAGTTTAATATTAAAAGAATTTGTGAGCCAAGATTCGACTGCAAGAAAGGATTCTTGTGTTAGTTTCTGGAGTTCCGGAAGTGACGGAGAAGCACATATCACTACTGAGTCATCTGCATACTGAATGAGTGAATCCTGTGGGATTGACAAATAGAGGTTATTTGTAAATATTGAGAACAGAAGTGGGCATAAGATAGAGCCTTGAGGGGCAACAAGGGTTACTGGCAAAATTGGTGATAGGGTCTGTTGCCAAGAAACTGCTTGTTGGCATCCAGTAAGGTAATCCTAGAACCAAGCAAGAACAGAGTTACAAAAATGTAGATCGATGAGGACATTTAGAAGTTTAGAATGAGAAAACATATCAAAGGCTTTTGATTGGTCAAGGAAGATAGAAGATACATAATTATTATTGTTCCTGTGATAGCTGACAGTGTTAGTAAATGACATTAGAGCTGCTGATGTGCTACAGTATGATCTAAAGCCATGTTGAGTGTCGGTTAGTAGTTTGTTGGTTTGCAGGTATTCAGTAACTTGTATATGAATGACCCTCTCTAGAATTCTGACAGTGGTGATAACATTGCGATTGAGCGATAGAGAAATCGGTTGAAGAGCTACATTTATGTAGGGGGTATAATGTAAGAAGTTTTCCAAATGGGAGGGATCTGCTGTTCTGCTATGGACCTACTGATTAGTATTGATATAGGGTAGGTTATTCCATCTGCTGAGAGCTTTAGATACTCAGCAGGTTCATAGGTTGGTACTAGGCTATCGGCCCTACAGCCTATACAAGCCTAGCCATAACAAGTCCCTGGATATTTCTTCCCACAATATTTACTTCCCTGGATCCCTGTCTAACAGGGCGACTGACATGATCCCTGGGGTGAATTTCCTATCTCCCATCCAATCGTCAAGGTTCCTTTTGAAGAGGGCCAAGGAGGTGCTCTGCTTGACATGTATGGGCAGTTTATTCCAGAGTATGGGGAGTCTCTGTGTCAGGAACCTATCCCTCCAGCATGTTTTGTTCATTGTGATGACAAGGTTTAGATCCCTGGAGCGTGTGGCACTGAGGGATTGGGATTTCTTTAAGTGGAGCATGTCCAACAGCTCAGGGTTTGACATGGCCTTGTATGTTAAGCAGAGATCGCCTCTTAGTAGACGATATGCCACAGAGTATAGCTGGAGGTTTTTTTAGAGGGTCAGCATAGGGCATCTGCTTTAGGCCTATGATTCTTTTAGCGAGGTATTTCTGCGGCCTTTACAGCTGTTTCAGTGGTCTTGTGAGGTACATACGAAACGGGGCGTTGTACTCTATAATGGGTCTAATGAGGGATGAGTACAGGGGGACAATGACGACCTTTTTTCTGGATGAAAAGCCCTTAGTGATGAGGTATGCCACAGAGGATTTCCTGACTGTTGTGGCAATGTGGTTGTCGAAGGTGAGACCACTGTCCACCTGTGTCCCTAAGTCTCTTATCACACTTCCGGTGTTTAGTGCACTGCTACCTATGTGGTAATTCATGGGTACATGGTTTTTCCCAAAGAGGATAACTATACATTTCTTGGCATTAAGCTTGAGCCCATGGCTCTGGCACCAAGCATCTGTTTTTGTAAGGCCCTTTTTGAAGAATATCCACATCATTTGGGGATTCAACAATGGCTCCCAGATTGCAGTCATCTGCGAACTTTGTTAGCTAAAGTTCTGTAGTGTTGGCCTGTACTTCAGAGAAATAGATGCCAAAAAGAGCGGTCCCAGAACTGAACTCTGAGGTACTACACTTGTCCGGAGCCGGATTTGGAGTCATCTACTTTTACAGTCTGGGTTCTGTCAGTAAGCCAGTTGGCAACCCATCGAGTGACGTAGGGATTTATGCCCAGCTTAGTAAGTTTATCTATGATTCCAGAGTGGGGGATGGTGTAGAAGGCCTTGGCAAGGTCCAGATAGGCTGTGTGGACCGCCTTACCCTCATCCACAGTTCTGGAGACTGATTTGAAGAAGTCAGTCAGGTTCAGGAGACGAGATTGGCTAAGATCATCAGGTAAGTTGTGTGGAGCTAGTGTAGTAGGTTTTAATTTTTTCAGAAGTTTTTTGATTGTGTTAATGGCTACCGGTTGCAGTGAAAAGGTTGAGTTAATGTTGGGAGAGGTAGTGGGAGTTTTGTTGGATGAGGGGTTTTGTTTGCTTGAAAGTGCTAAGATGGTTTCAGTAAAGTATTTATTAAATTGAGTAGTGATACTGTCTGAGGTATTAGTAGTGGTTGGAGGGGGTGTGCTGACTTTGCCTGGAAGAAGATTATTATTTATACCTGTCCAGAATTTTTGTACATTATTATGGTGCTTTGTTTAGATTTCAGAGTAGTAATTTATTTTGTCCTGTTTAATTTGTTTCTTTGCTTTATTTCTAAGTTCACGATAAGTTTGTAGAGTGGTTTGTGACCTTGTTTTACTCCAAGTTGCCCAGGCCTCATCTCTAGATTTCAGCAGGGATTGTGTTTCCTTAGTTAACCATGGTGCATAGTTAGATTTAACATGTATAACTTTGCTGGGGGATAGAGAGTTTAGTATGGCAAGGAAGGTAGAGTTGAAATACTCAATAGCGTCCTGTAAGGGAAGTTGTTTCAATGATGACCAGTTACACTGTTTGAGTATATTTATAAGGTTGCTGGGATTCAGATGTGTTTTGTTTCTTATTTGTTTACATGTGATATGAGTATATGCACTTGGGCCCAAAATGGGGCTATATTAATGGCTTTAGAATTGTTCTGCCTAGCTTTTTGAAAGAAATTCAGAATAAGGGGAAATGGAGAAAAACATAAAGGAGTTTAGGGCCCCATTTTTAGACAACTGCATCCCTGGGATAAAACTCCAGAAGAGGAAGGTTGACAGAAAAGGAATTGTTGCACTTGGTGTCAGTCAGTACAGTTTTGCCAGCAATGGGACATCTTTGACACAACTGATGGTATGAACAGCTACTCGTAATGTATCAGGAGTTACTTAGCCTATCCACTACTGAAATGGTTCCCCACTCAAGTTATTGGCAATCAGAAAGCACCTTACTGATGTAGCCCACTCCTATAACATCAGCTCATCAAACAGAGGTTGGAATGAGCTGCATCATACTTGTTTATGTAACAAATTACTGACATCTTATCAGTGTAAATGGATGCAGTTTCTTGGGGAACAAAGTCCTGAAAGGATGCAGTGTGAGGATGACAGCACTCATCTCCAGGTCACTGATATGCAGATTGGCCTTTGTCTATAACCATAACCATACACCCTGGACAGTCCATTCTTGACAATGCTATCCTCATTTTAAGATAGAGACACCCATCATGACAGCCACTAGAGGAGCAGGAATATGAAATGGACTGTCTACTTCTAGGCATGAAGTGCAAAGTTGCCATCTAAGACACAACTTGTAAGCCCTGGAAATTTTGACTGCTATGTTATGGAATCTGTTAACAGAGTGCAACATTCAAAGTCCACTATACAAATCTCATGTACAGTCTAGCAAAGTGGATTGTACATTGCTATAGTGAACAGACCCACAGCTTTTTGATACAATTGTGTCATGAATGTCTGAGACTGCATAATTTGAGATAACTTCTGCAAAGGAAGAAACCTGCCAATGAAGATGGGCTCTGCAGGGCAGTATGTCCAAGGAGCAGTCTATGAATATCAAGCTTTTGAGGGGCTAATGACTGGGACTTCGCAGTGTTCAGTGCAATCTTCAAACACCAGAAAAGGCCACTGAACCAAAATCAAGCCATTCTACAATAAAGCAACTACAAGTCAGTCAAGCAGTTAAGGAAGCACTTTCACCCTTTGTGGTTTCTGCTACAGATATACATTTGGTGAATGCTCTGGGTGCGAAACGGGACAAAAATCAAGAATCCTGAATTGACAATGTCTGGCTCCTACTTGGAAACACAGAAATCTCCTGAAGAGCCACTCATAATGCATCAGTAAGTAGTCACTTAGCCTATCCACTAGAGAAATGGTTCTCCACTCAAGTGACTGGCAATCAGAAAGTAACATATTGATGTAGCCCACTCCTATAACCTCATCTCATCTAATCAGAGAGAGGCTGGGATGAGATCCATCATGCTTGTTTATGAACCAAATAACTGCCATCTTCTCCAGGCTAGCTTCTACTCTTTCACCTACTGTCCATTGTAAATATATTTACATACCAATGTGTAACTGATGTATCCTTATGTATACTGCATTCTGTAATTCTATATTCATGATTTGTTTACTCTGTAACTAATGTATAACCTATATGTAAATGTTATGACTGTTAAATAGTATTATGGAGCTTTTCTCCCCGGGCCTCCACAAGAAAATGGACTACTAGTCCAGTCAGACCTCCCTGGTAAACAAATTTCAAATAAATAAATAAATAATCAATCTTAATGGCAATCTTTATGTGCACAAGTTTATCTTGGAGATCCAAACAACTTAGCCAATATCCTTCTGACGGACAGAGGATGATGCACTGAACTTTGACGACCTGAAAGGGTTCTTTCTGAGTTAATTAAGGCTACTCAAACAGAAAAAATGCTGTTCACCTAATGAGTAAACACACAGAATGCTTAACATACACTGCAATTGTGTGCCCATATTTACATTTTTTATGCATTTTACTCTACATTTTTAATAAACTATCCAAAAGTGTAAGCAAACAAAAAGTAACACCAAGTCTAACACAAAAAGTTCAAAACGCAACAAGGAAACCATAGCAAAGCAATTAGATTTGTACAA